>NW_027515544.1:0-76228 GCF_048772815.1 Callospermophilus lateralis
ATATAACGAGTTTCTGAAATACCAGCAAATATTTTTTTCACATAATCTTGATGATACATGGTGCTAATGATCATTACACATTTCCCCACTTGGCTCACCAAATTTTGTTCTTCTAGGTTGAAGCGTTCCTCTACAGTAGCAGTTTTTATATTTAGGTTTCTCTCTGTTCTCTCATATATAGATAGATGAATTTGGAACTCTAAATAAAACATGGTTTGCAGTAGGTCTTTGAAACTTCACAAAATAAAGGAGTTCTCAGTTTTGTCTCTATGGTTTGTTTAATCTTCAAGGAGCCCTAGGCACAGACTGTGGAAAAGCACTTTCATTGAGAGGAGTTACCAAGCTTCTAAGAAATTACGAGTTTCCGAAATACCAGGAAATATTTTTTCACCCAATCTTGATGATACTTGGTGGTAATGATCAGTACACAAATCCCACTTGGCTCACCAAATTTTGTTCTTCTAGGTTGAAGCGTTCGTCTACAGTAGCAGTTTTTATATTTAGGTTTCACTCTGTTCTCTCCTATATAGATAGATGATTTGGAACTCTAAATCCAACATGGTTTTTCGTAGCTCTTTGAAATTTGACAAAATAAAGGAGTTCTCAGTTTGTCTCTATGGTTTGTTTCCTCTTCAAGTAGCCCTAGGCAAAGACTGTGGAAAAGCACTTTCATTGAGAGGGGTTGCCAAGCTTCTAAGAAATTACAAGTTTCCGAAATACCAGCAAATATTATTTCACCCAATCTTGATGATACTTGGTGGTAATGATCAGTACACAAATCCCACTTGGCTCAACAAATTTTGTTCTTCTAGGTTGAAGCGTTCGTCTACAGTAGCAGTTTTTATATTTAGGTTTCCCTCTGTTCTCTCATATATAGATAGATGAATTTGGAACTCTATATCCAACATATTTTGTAGTAGTTCTTTGAAACTTGACAAAATAAAGGAGTTCTCAGTTTTGTCCCTATGGCTTGTTTCCTCTTCAAGTAGCCCTTGGCACAGACTGTGGAAAAGCACTTTAATTGAGAGGGGTTGCCAAGCTTCTAAGAAATAACGAGTTTCCGAAATAACAGCAAATATTTTTTCACCCAATCTTGATGATACATGGTGCTAATGATCAGTACACAAATCCCACTTGGCTCACCAAATTTTGTTCTTCTAGCTTGAAGCGTTCGTCTACAGTAGCAGTTTTTATATTTTGGTTTCACTCTGTTCTCTCATATATAGATAGATGAATTTGGAACTAAAAATCCAACATGGTTTTTAGTAGCTCTTTGAAAACTTGACAAAATAAAGTAGTTGTCAGGTTTGTCTCTATGGTTTGTTTCCTCTTCAAGTAGCCCTAGGCACAGACTGTGGAAAAGCACTTTCATTGAGAGCGGTTGCCATGCTTCTAAGAAATTACGAGTTTCCGAAATACCAGCAAATATTTTTTCACCCAATCTTGATGATACTTGGTGGTAATGATCAGTACACAAATCCCACTTGGCTCACAAAATTTTGTTCTTCTAGGTTGAAGCGTTCGTCTACAGTAGCAGTTTTTATATTTAGGTTTCCCTCTGTTCTCTCATATATAGATAGATGAATTTGGAACGCTATATCCAACATGGTTTGTAGTAGCTCTTTGAAACTTGACAAAATAAAGGAGTTCTCAGTTTTGTCTCTATGGCTTGTTTCCTCTTCAAGTAGCCCTAGGCACAGACTGTGGAAAAGCACCTTAATTGAGAGGGGTTGCCAAGCTTCTAAGAAATATCGAGTTTCCGAAATACAAGCAAATATTTTTTCACCCAATCTTGATGATACTTGGTGGTAATGATCAGTACACAAATCCCACTTGGGCTCACCAAATTTTGTTCTTCTAGGTTGAAGCGTTCGTATACAGTAGCAGTTTTTATATTTAGGATTCACTCTGTTCTCTCCTATATAGATAGATGAATTTGGAACTCTAAATCCAACATGGTTTGTAGTAGCTCTTTGAAACTTGACAAAATAAAGGAGTTCTCAGTTTAGTCTCTATGGTTTGTTTCCTCTTCTAGTAGCTCTAGGCACAGACTGCGCAAAAGCAATTTCATTGAGAGGGGTTGCCAAGCTTCAAAGATATAACGAGTTTGTGAAATACCAGCAAATATTTTTTCACATAATCTTGATGATACATGGTGCTAATGATCATTACACATTTCCCACTTGGCTCACCAAATTTTGTTCTTCTAGGTTGAAGCGTTCGTCTACAGTAGCATTTTTTAATTTAGGTTTCCCTTAGTTCTCTCCTATATAGATAGATGAATTTGGAACTCTAAATAAAACATGGTTTACAGTAGGTCTTTGAAACTTGACAAAATAAAGGAGTTCTCAGTTTTGTCTCTATGGTTTGTTTAATCTTCAAGGAGCCCTAGGCACAGACTGTGGAAAAGCACTTTCATTGAGAGGAGTTGCCAAGCTTCTAAGAAATTACGAGTTTCCGAAATACCATTAAATATTTTTTCACCCAATCTTGATGATACTTGGTGGTAATGATCAGTACAAAAATCCCACTTGGCTCACCAAATTTTGTTCTTCTAGGTTGAAGCGTTCGTCTACAGTAGCAGTTTTTATATTTAGGTTTCCCTCTGTTCTCTCCTATATAGATAGATGAATTTGGAACTCTAAATAAAACATGGTTTGTAGTACTCTTTGAAATATGACAAAATAAAGGAGTTCTCAGTTTTGTCTCTATGGTTTGTTTCCTCTTCAAGTAGCCTTAGGTACACAGTGTGGAAAAGCACTTTCATTGAGATGGGTTGCCAAGCTTCAAAGAATTAACGAGTTTCCGAAATATCAGCAAATATTTTTTCACCCAATCTTGATGATAGTTGGTGGTAATGATCAGTACACAAATCCCACTTGGCTCACCAAATTTTGTTCTTCTAGGTTGAAGCGTTCGTCTACAGTAGCAGTTTTTATACTTAGGTTTCTCTCTGTTCTCTCCTATATAGTTAGATGAATTTGGAACTCTAAATAAAACATGGTTTGTAGTAGCTCTTTGAAACTTGACAAAATAAAGGAGTTCTCAGTTTTGTCTCTATGGCTTGTTTCCTCTTCAAGTAGCCCTAGGCACAGACTGTGGAAAAGCACTTTCATTGAGAGGGGTTGCAAAGTTTCTAAGAAAATAAGAAGTTTCCGAAATACCAGCAAATATTTTTTTCACATAATCTTGATGATACTTGGTGCTAATGATCATTACACATTTCCCACTTGGCTCACCAAATTTTGTTCTTCTAGGTTGAAGCGTTCATCTACAGTAGCAGTTTTTATATTTAGGTTTCCCTCTGTTCTCTCCTATGTAGTTAGATGAATTTGGAACTCTAAATCCAACATGGTTTGTAGTAGCTCTTTGAAACTTGACAAAATAAAGGAGTTCTCAGTTTAGTCTCTATGGTTTGTTTCCTCTTCTAGTAGCTCTAGGCACAGACTGCGCAAAAGCACTTTCATTGAGAGGGGTTGCCAAGCTTCAAAGAAATAACGAGTTTCTGAAATACCAGCAAATATTTTTTCACCCAATTTTGATGATACATGGTGGTAATGATCAGTACACAAATCCCACTTGGCTCACCGAATTTTGTTCTTAGGTTGAAGCGTTCGTCTACAGTAGCAGTTTTTATATTTAGGTTTCCCTCTGTTCTCTCCTATATTGATAGATGAATTTGGAACTCTAAATCCAACATGTTTTGTTGTAGCTCTTTGAAACTTGACAAAAAAGTAGTTCTCCATTTTGTCTGTATGGTTTGTTTCCTCTTCAAGTAGCTCTAGGGACAGACTGTGGAAAAGCACTTCACTGAGAGGGGTTGCCAAGCTTCTAATAAATAACGAGTTTCGAAATACCAGCAAATATTTTTTCACCCAATCTTGATGATACTTGTTGCTAATGATCAGTACACAAATCCCACTTGGCTCAACAATTTTGTTCTTCTAGGTTGAAGCGTTCGTCTACAGTAGCAGTTTTTATATTTAGGTTTTCCTCTTCTCTCATATATAGATAGATGAATTTGGAACTATATATAACATATTTTGTAGTAGTTCTTTGAAACTTGACAAAATAAAGGAGTTCTCAGTTTTGTCTCTATGGCTTGCTTCCTCTTCAAGTAGCCCTAGGCACAGACTGTGGAAAAGCACTTTAATTGAGAGGGGTTGCCAAGCTTCTAAGAAATAACGAGTTTCCGAAATAACAGCAAATATTTTTTCACCCAATCTTGATGATACTTGGTGCTAATGATCAGTACACAAATCCCACTTGGCTCACCAAATTTTGTTCTTCTAGCTTGAAGCGTTCTTCTACAGTAGCAGTTTTTATAATTTGGTTTCACTCTGTTCTCTCATATATAGATAGTTGAATTTGGAACTCTAAATCCAACATGGTTTGTAGTAGCTCTTTGAAACTTGACAAAATAAAGTAGTTCTCAGGTTTGTCTCTATGGTTTGTTTCCTCTTCAAGTAGCCCTAGGCACAGACTGTGGAAAAGCACTTTCATTGAGAGCGGTTGCCATGCTTCTAAGAAATTACGAGTTTCCGAAATACCAGCAAATATTTTTTCACCCAATCTTGATGATACTTGGTGGTAATGATCAGTACAAAAATCCCACTTGGCTCACAAAATTTTTTTCTTCTAGGTTGAAGCGTTCGTCTACAGTAGCAGTTTTTATATTTAGGTTTCCCTCTGTTCTCTCATATATAGATAGATGAATTTGGAACGCTATATCCAACATGGTTTGTAGTAGCTTTTTGAAACTTGACAAAATAAAGGAGTTCTCAGTTTTGTCTCTATGGCTTGTTTCCTCTTCAAGTAGCCCTAGGCACAGACTGTGGAAAAGCACCTTAATTGTGAGGGGTTGCCAAGCTTCTAAGAAATATCGAGTTTCCGAAATACCAGCAAATATTTTTTCACCCAATCTTGATGATACTTGGTGGTAATGATCAGTACACAAATCCCACTTGGCTCACCAAATTTTGTTCTTCTACGTTGAAGCGTTCGTCTACAGTAGCAGTTTTTAGATTTAGGTTTCCCTCTGTTCTCTCCTATATAGAAAGATGAATTTGGAACTCTAAATCCAACATGGTTTGTAGTAGCTCTTTGAAACTTGACAAAATAAAGGAGTTCTCAGTTTAGTCTCTATGGTTTGTTTCCTCTTCTAGTAGCTCTAGGCACAGACTGCGCAAAAAGCACTTTCATTGAGAGGGGTTGCCAAGCTTCAAAGATATAACGAGTTTCTGAAATACCAGCAAATATTTTTTCACATAATCTTGATGATACATGGTGCTAATGATCATTACACATTTCCCACTTGGCTCACCAAATTTTGTTCTTCTAGGTTGAAGCGTTCCTCTACAGTAGCAGTTTTTATATTTAGGTTTCTCTCTGTTCTCTCATATATAGATAGATGAATTTGGAACTCTAAATAAAACATGGTTTGCAGTAGGTCTTTGAAACTTCACAAAATAAAGGAGTTCTCAGTTTTGTCTCTATGGTTTGTTTAATCTTCAAGGAGCCCTAGGCACAGACTGTGGAAAAGCACTTTCATTGAGAGGAGTTACCAAGCTTCTAAGAAATTACGAGTTTCCGAAATACCAGGAAATATTTTTTCACCCAATCTTGATGATACTTGGTGGTAATGATCAGTACACAAATCCCACTTGGCTCACCAAATTTTGTTCTTCTAGGTTGAAGCGTTCGTCTACAGTAGCAGTTTTTATATTTAGGTTTCACTCTGTTCTCTCCTATATAGATAGATGAATTTGGAACTCTAAATCCAACATGGTTTTTCGTAGCTCTTTGAAATTTGACAAAATAAAGGAGTTCTCAGTTTTGTCTCTATGGTTTGTTTCCTCTTCAAGTAGCCCTAGGCAAAGACTGTGGAAAAGCACTTTCATTGAGAGGGGTTGCCAAGCTTCTAAGAAATTACAAGTTTCCGAAATACCAGCAAATATTATTTCACCCAATCTTGATGATACTTGGTGGTAATGATCAGTACACAAATCCCACTTGGCTCAACAAATTTTGTTCTTCTAGGTTGAAGCGTTCGTCTACAGTAGCAGTTTTTATATTTAGGTTTCCCTCTGTTCTCTCATATATAGATAGATGAATTTGGAACTCTATATCCATAATATTTTGTAGTAGTTCTGTGAAACTTGACAAAATAAAGGAGTTCTCAGTTTTGTCTCTATGGCTTGTTTCCTCTTCAAGTAGCCCTTGGCACAGACTGTGGAAAAGCACTTTAATTGAGAGGGGTTGCCAAGCTTCTAAGAAATAACGAGTTTCCGAAATAACAGCAAATATTTTTTCACCCAATCTTGATGATACATGGTGCTAATGATCAGTACACAAATCCCACTTGGCTCACCAAATTTTGTTCTTCTAGCTTGAAGCGTTCGTCTACAGTAGCAGTTTTTATATTTTGGTTTCACTCTGTTCTCTCATATATAGATAGATGAATTTGGAACTAAAAATCCAACATGGTTTTTAGTAGCTCTTTGAAACTTGACAAAATAAAGTAGTTGTCAGGTTTGTCTCTATGGTTTGTTTCCTCTTCAAGTAGCCCTAGGCACAGACTGTGGAAAAGCACTTTCATTGAGAGCGGTTGCCATGCTTCTAAGAAATTACGAGTTTCCGAAATACCAGCAAATATTTTTTCACCCAATCTTGATGATACTTGGTGGTAATGATCAGTACACAAATCCCACTTGGCTCACAAAATTTTGTTCTTCTAGGTTGAAGCGTTCGTCTACAGTAGCAGTTTTTATATTTAGGTTTCCCTCTGTTCTCTCATATATAGATAGATGAATTTGGAACGCTATATCCAACATGGTTTGTAGTAGCTCTTTGAAACTTGACAAAATAAAGGAGTTCTCAGTTTTGTCTCTATGGCTTGTTTCCTCTTCAAGTAGCCCTAGGCACAGACTGTGGAAAAGCACCTTAATTGAGAGGGGTTGCCAAGCTTCTAAGAAATATCGAGTTTCCGAAATACAAGCAAATATTTTTTCACCCAATCTTGATGATACTTGGTGGTAATGATCAGTACACAAATCCCACTTGGCTCACCAAATTTTGTTCTTCTAGGTTGAAGCGTTCGTATACAGTAGCAGTTTTTATATTTAGGATTCACTCTGTTCTCTCCTATATAGATAGATGAATTTGGAACTCTAAATCCAACATGGTTTGTAGTAGCTCTTTGAAACTTGACAAAATAAAGGAGTTCTCAGTTTAGTCTCTATGGTTTGTTTCCTCTTCTAGTAGCTCTAGGCACAGACTGCGCAAAAGCAATTTCATTGAGAGGGGTTGCCAAGCTTCAAAGATATAACGAGTTTGTGAAATACCAGCAAATATTTTTTCACATAATCTTGATGATACATGGTGCTAATGATCATTACACATTTCCCACTTGGCTCACCAAATTTTGTTCTTCTAGGTTGAAGCGTTCGTCTACAGTAGCATTTTTTAATTTAATTTCCCTTAGTTTCTCTCCTATATAGATAGATGAATTTGGAACTCTAAATAAAACATGGTTTACAGTAGGTCTTTGAAACTTGACAAAATAAAGGAGTTCTCAGTTTTGTCTCTATGGTTTGTTTAATCTTCAAGGAGCCCTAGGCACAGACTGTGGAAAAGCACTTTCATTGAGAGGAGTTGCCAAGCTTCTAAGAAATTACGAGTTTCCGAAATACCATTAAATATTTTTTCACCCAATCTTGATGATACTTGGTGGTAATGATCAGTACAAAAATCCCACTTGGCTCACCAAATTTTGTTCTTCTAGGTTGAAGCGTTCGTCTACAGTAGCAGTTTTTATATTTAGGTTTCCCTCTGTTCTCTCCTATATAGATAGATGAATTTGGAACTCTAAATAAAACATGGTTTGTAGTAGCTCTTTGAAATATGACAAAATAAAGGAGTTCTCAGTTTTGTCTCTATGGTTTGTTTCCTCTTCAAGTAGCCGTAGGTACACAGTGTGGAAAAGCACTTTCATTGAGATGGGTTGCCAAGCTTCAAAGAATTAACGAGTTTCCGAAATATCAGCAAATATTTTTTCACCCAATCTTGATGATAGTTGGTGGTAATGATCAGTACACAAATCCCACTTGGCTCACCAAATTTTGTTCTTCTAGGTTGAAGCGTTCGTCTACAGTAGCAGTTTTTATACTTAGGTTTCTCTCTGTTCTCTCCTATATAGATAGATGAATTTGGAACTCTAAATAAAACATGGTTTGTAGTAGCTCTTTGAAACTTGACAAAATAAATGATTTCTCAGTTTTGTCTCTATGATTTGTTTCTTCTTCAAGTAGCCATAGGCACAGACTGTGGAAAAGAACTTTGATTGAGAGGGGTTGCAAAGCTTCTAAGAAATTATGAGTTTCCGAAATACCAGCAAATATATTTTAACCCAATCTTGATGATACTTGGTGTTAGTGATCAGTACACAAATCCCACTTGGCTCACTAAATTTTGTTCTTCTAGGATAAGCGTTCGTCTACAGTAGCAGTTTTTATATTTAGGTTTCCCTCTGTTCTCTCATATAGAGATAGATGAATTTGGAACTCTAAAACCAACATGGTTTGTAGTAGCTCTTTGAAACTTGACAAAATAAAGGAGTTCTCAGTTTTGTCTCTATGGCTTGTTTCCTCTTCAAGTAGCCCTAGGCACAGACTGTGGAAAAGCACTTTCATTGAGAGGGGTTGCAAAATTTCAAAGAAATAAGAAGTTTCCGAAATACCAGCAAATATTTTTTCACATAATCTTGATGATACTTGGTGCTAATGATGATTACACATTTCCCACTTGGCTCACCAAATTTTGTTCTTCTAGGTTGAAGCGTTCATCTACAGTAGCAGTTTTTATATTTAGGTTTCCCTCTGTTCTCTCCTATGTAGTTAGATGAATTTGGAACTCTAAATCCAACATGGTTTGTAGTAGCTCTTTGAAACTTGACAAAATAAAGGAGTTCTCAGTTTAGTCTCTATGGTTTGTTTCCTCTTCTAGTAGCTCTAGGCACAGACTGCGCAAAAGCACTTTCATTGAGAGGGGTTGCCAAGCTTCAAAGAAATAACGAGTTTCTGAAATACCAGCAAATATTTTTTCACCCAATTTTGATGATACATGGTGGTAATGATCAGTACACAAATCCCACTTGGCTCACCGAATTTTGTTCTTAGGTTGAAGCGTTCGTCTACAGTAGCAGTTTTTATATTTAGGTTTCCCTCTGTTCTCTCCTATATTGATAGATGAATTTGGAACTCTAAATCCAACATGTTTTGTTGTAGCTCTTTGAAACTTGACAAAAAAAAGTAGTTCTCCATTTTGTCTGTATGGTTTGTTTCCTCTTCAAGTAGCTCTAGGACAGACTGTGGAAAAGCACTTCACTGAGAGGGGTTGCCAAGCTTCTAATAAATAACGAGTTTCCGAAATACCAGCAAATATTTTTTCACCCAATCTTGATGATACTTGTTGCTAATGATCAGTACACAAATCCCACTTGGCTCACCAAATTTTGTTCTTCTAGCTTGAAGCGTTCGTATACAGTAGCAGTTTTTATATTTAGGTTTCTCTCTGTTCTCTCCTATATAGTTAGATGAATTTGGAACTATAAATCCAACATGGTTTGTAGTAGCTTTTTGAAATATGACAAAATAAAGGAGTTCTCAGTTTTGTCTCTATGGTTTGTTTCCTCTTCAAGTAGCCCTAGGTACACACTGTGGAAAAGCACTTTCATTGAGATGGGTTGCCAAGCTTCAAAGAAATAACGAGATTCCGAAATACCAGCAAATATTTTTTCACCCAATCTTGATGATACTTGGTGGTAATGATCACTACACAAATCCCACTTGGCTCACCAAATTTTGTTCTTCTAGGTTGAAGCGTTCGTCTACAGTAGCAGTTTTTATATTTAGGTTTCACTCTGTTCTCTCCTATATAGATAGATGAATTTGGAACTCTAAATCCAACATGGTTTTTCGTAGCTCTTTGAAATTTGACAAAATAAAGGAGTTCTCAGTTTTCTCTCTATGGTTTGTTTCCTCTTCAAGTAGCCCTAGGCAAAGACTGTGGAAAAGCACTTTCATTGAGAGGGGTTGCCAAGCTTCTAAGAAATTACGAGTTTCCGAAATACCAGCAAATATTTTTTAACCCAATCTTGATGATACTTGGTGGTAATGATCAGTACACAAATCCCACTTGGCTCAACAAATTTTGTTCTTCTATGTTGAAGCGTTCGTCTACAGTAGCAGTTTTTATATTTAGGTTTCCCTCTGTTCTCTCCTATATAGTTAGATGAATTTGGAACTCTAAATCCAACATGGTTTGTAGTAGCTCTTTGAAATATGACAAAATAAAGGAGTTCTCAGTTTTGTCTCTATGGTTTGTTTCCTCTTCAAGTAGCCGTAGGTACACAGTGTGGAAAAGCACTTTCATTGAGATGGGTTGCCAAGCTTCAAAGAAATAACGAGTTTCCGAAATATCAGCAAATATTTTTTCACCCAATCTTGATGATACTTGGTGGTAATGATCAGTACACAAATCCCACTTGGCTCACCAAATTTTGTTCTTCTAAGTTGAAGCGTTCGTCTACAGTAGCAGTTTTTATATTTAGGTTTCACTCTGTTCTCTCCTATATAGATAGATGAATTTGGAACTCTAAATCCATCATGGTTTTTCGTAGCTCTTTGAAATTTGACAAAATAAAGGAGTTCTCAGTTTTGTCTCTATGGTTTGTTTCCTCTTCAAGTAGCCCTAGGCACAGACTGTGGAAAAGCACTTTCATTGAGAGGGGTTGCCAAGCTTCTAAGAAATTACGAGTTTCCGAAATACCAGCAAATATTTTTTCACCCAATCTTGATGATACTTGGTGGTAATGATCAGTACACAAATCCCACTTGGCTCAACAAATTTTGTTCTTCTAGGTTGAAGCGTTCGTCTACAGTAGCAGTTTTTATATTTAGGTTTTCCTCTTCTCTCATATATAGATAGATGAATTTGGAACTATATATAACATATTTTGTAGTAGTTCTTTGAAACTTGACAAAATAAAGGAGTTCTCAGTTTTGTCTCTATGGCTTGCTTCCTCTTCAAGTAGCCCTAGGCACAGACTGTGGAAAAGCACTTTAATTGAGAGGGGTTGCCAAGCTTCTAAGAAATAACGAGTTTCCGAAATAACAGCAAATATTTTTTCACCCAATCTTGATGATACTTGGTGCTAATGATCAGTACACAAATCCCACTTGGCTCACCAAATTTTGTTCTTCTAGCTTGAAGCGTTCTTCTACAGTAGCAGTTTTTATAATTTGGTTTCACTCTGTTCTCTCATATATAGATAGATGAATTTGGAACTCTAAATCCAACATGGTTTGTAGTAGCTCTTTGAAACTTGACAAAATAAAGTAGTTCTCAGGTTTGTCTCTATGGTTTGTTTCCTCTTCAAGTAGCCCTAGGCACAGACTGTGGAAAAGCACTTTCATTGAGAGCGGTTGCCATGCTTCTAAGAAATTACGAGTTTCCGAAATACCAGCAAATATTTTTTCACCCAATCTTGATGATACTTGGTGGTAATGATCAGTACAAAAATCCCACTTGGCTCACAAAATTTTTTTCTTCTAGGATGAAGCGTTCGTCTACAGTAGCAGTTTTTATATTTAGGTTTCCCTCTGTTTTCTCATATATATATAGATGAATTTGGAACGCTATATCCAACATGGTTTGTAGTAGCTTTTTGAAACTTGACAAAATAAAGGAGTTCTCAGTTTTGTCTCTATGGCTTGTTTCCTCTTCAAGTAGCCCTAGGCACAGACTGTGGAAAAGCACCTTAATTGTGAGGGGTTGCCAAGCTTCTAAGAAATATCGAGTTTCCGAAATACCAGCAAATATTTTTTCACCCAATCTTGATGATACTTGGTGGTAATGATCAGTACACAAATCCCACTTGGCTCACCAAATTTTGTTCTTCTACGTTGAAGTGTTCGTCTACAGTAGCAGTTTTTAGATTTAGGTTTCCCTCTGTTCTCTCCTATATAGAAAGATGAATTTGGAACTCTAAATCCAACATGGTTTGTAGTAGCTCTTTGAAACTTGACAAAATAAAGGAGTTCTCAGTTTAGTCTCTATGGTTTGTTTCCTCTTCTAGTAGCTCTAGGCACAGACTGCGCAAAAGCACTTTCATTGAGAGGGGTTGCCAAGCTTCAAAGATATAACGAGTTTCTGAAATACCAGCAAATATTTTTTCACATAATCTTGATGATACATGGTGCTAATGATTATTACACATTTCCCACTTGGCTCACCAAATTTTGTTCTTCTAGGTTGAAGCGTTCCTCTACAGTAGCAGTTTTTATATTTAGGTTTCTCTCTGTTCTCTCATATATAGATAGATGAATTTGGAACTCTAAATAAAACATGGTTTGCAGTAGGTCTTTGAAACTTCACAAAATAAAGGAGTTCTCAGTTTTGTCTCTATGGTTTGTTTAATCTTCAAGGAGCCCTAGGCACAGACTGTGGAAAAGCACTTTCATTGAGAGGAGTTGCCAAGCTTCTAAGAAATTACGAGTTTCCGAAATACCAGGAAATATTTTTTCACCCAATCTTGATGATACTTGGTGGTAATGATCAGTACACAAATCCCACTTGGCTCACCAAATTTTGTTCTTCTAGGTTGAAGCGTTCGTCTACAGTAGCAGTTTTTATATTTAGGTTTCACTCTGTTCTCTCCTATATAGATAGATGAATTTGGAACTCTAAATCCAACATGGTTTTTCGTAGCTCTTTGAAATTTGACAAAATAAAGGAGTTCTCAGTTTTGTCTCTATGGTTTGTTTCCTCTTCAAGTAGCCCTAGGCAAAGACTGTGGAAAAGCACTTTCATTGAGAGGGGTTGCCAAGCTTCTAAGAAATTACGAGTTTCCGAAATACCAGCAAATATTATTTCACCCAATCTTGATGATACTTGGTGGTAATGATCAGTACACAAATCCCACTTGGCTCAACAAATTTTGTTCTTCTAGGTTGAAGCGTTCGTCTACAGTAGCAGTTTTTATATTTAGGTTTCCCTCTGTTCTCTCATATATAGATAGATGAATTTGGAACTCTATATCCAACATATTTTGTAGTAGTTCTTTGAAACTTGACAAAATAAAGGAGTTCTCAGTTTTGTCTCTATGGCTTGTTTCCTCTTCAAGTAGCCCTTGGCACAGACTGTGGAAAAGCACTTTAATTGAGAGGGGTTGCCAAGCTTCTAAGAAATAACGAGTTTCCGAAATAACAGCAAATATTTTTTCACCCAATCTTGATGATACATGGTGCTAATGATCAGTACACAAATCCCACTTGGCTCACCAAATTTTGTTCTTCTAGCTTGAAGCGTTCGTCTACAGTAGCAGTTTTTATATTTTGGTTTCACTCTGTTCTCTCATATATAGATAGATGAATTTGGAACTAAAAATCCAACATGGTTTTTAGTAGCTCTTTGAAACTTGACAAAATAAAGTAGTTGTCAGGTTTGTCTCTATGGTTTGTTTCCTCTTCAAGTAGCCCTAGGCACAGACTGTGGAAAAGCACTTTCATTGAGAGCGGTTGCCATGCTTCTAAGAAATTACGAGTTTCCGAAATACCAGCAAATATTTTTTCACCCAATCTTGATGATACTTGGTGGTAATGATCAGTTCACAAATCCCACTTGGCTCACGAAATTTTGTTCTTCTAGGTTGAAGCGTTCGTATACAGTAGCAGTTTTTATATTTAGGTTTCCCTCTGTTCTCTCATATATAGATAGATGAATTTGGAACGCTATATCCAACATGGTTTGTAGTAGCTCTTTGAAACTTGACAAAATAATGGAGTTCTCAGTTTTGTCTCTATGGCTTGTTTCCTCTTCAAGTAGCCCTAGGCACAGACTGTGGAAAAGCACCTTAATTGAGAGGGGTTGCCAAGCTTCTAAGAAATATCGAGTTTCCGAAATACAAGCAAATATTTTTTCACCCAATCTTGATGATACTTGGTGGTAATGATCAGTACACAAATCCCACTTGGCTCACCAAATTTTGTTCTTCTAGGTTGAAGCGTTCGTATACAGTAGCAGTTTTTATATTTAGGATTCACTCTGTTCTCTCCTATATAGATAGATGAATTTGGAACTCTAAATCCAACATGGTTTGTAGTAGCTCTTTGAAACTTGACAAAATAAAGGAGTTCTCAGTTTAGTCTCTATGGTTTGTTTCCTCTTCTAGTAGCTCTAGGCACAGACTGCGCAAAAGCAATTTCATTGAGAGGGGTTGCCAAGCTTCAAAGATATAACGAGTTTGTGAAATACCAGCAAATATTTTTTCACATAATCTTGATGATACATGGTGCTAATGATCATTACACATTTCCCACTTGGCTCACCAAATTTTGTTCTTCTAGGTTGAAGCGTTCGTCTACAGTAGCATTTTTTAATTTAGGTTTCCCTTAGTTCTCTCCTATATAGATAGATGAATTTGGAACTCTAAATAAAACATGGTTTACAGTAGGTCTTTGAAACTTGACAAAATAAAGGAGTTCTCAGTTTTGTCTCTATGGTTTGTTTAATCTTCAAGGAGCCCTAGGCACAGACTGTGGAAAAGCACTTTCATTGAGAGGAGTTGCCAAGCTTCTAAGAAATTACGAGTTTCCGAAATACCAGGAAATATTTTTTCACCCAATCTTGATGATACTTGGTGGTAATGATCAGTACACAAATCCCACTTGGCTCACCAAATTTTGTTCTTCTAGGTTGAAGCGTTCGTCTACAGTAGCAGTTTTTATATTTAGGTTTCCCTCTGTTCTCTCCTATATAGATAGATGAATTTGGAACTCTAAATAAAACATGGTTTGTAGTAGGTCTTTGAAACTTGACAAAATAAAGGAGTTCTCAGTTTTGTCTCTATGGTTTGTTTAATCTTCAAGGAGCCCTAGGCACAGACTGTGGAAAAGCACTTTCATTGAGAGGGGTTGCCAAGCTTCTAAAATTACGAGTTTCCGAAATACCAGCTAATATTTTTTCACCCAATCTTGATGATACTTGTTGCTAATGATCAGTACACAAATCCCACTTGGCTCTCCAAATTTTGTTCTTCTAGGTTGAAGCGTTCGTCTACAGTAGCAGTTTTTATATTTAGGTTTCCCTCTGTTCTCTCCTATATAGTTAGATGAATTTGGAACTCTAAATCCAACATGGTTTGTAGTAGCTCTTTGAAATATGACAAAATAAAGGAGTTCTCAGTTTTGTCTCTATGGTTTGTTTCCTCTTCAAGTAGCCCTAGGCACACACTGTGGAAAAGCACTTTCATTGAGATGGTCTGCCAAGCTTCTAAGAAATAACGAGTTTCCGAAATACCAGCAAATATTTTTTCACCCAATCTTGTTGATACTTGGTGGTAATGATCAGTACACAAATCCCACTTGGCTCACTAAATTTCGTTCGTCTAGGTTGAAGCGTTCGTCTACAGTAGCAGTTTTTATATTTAGGTTTCCCTCTGTTCTCTCATATATAGATATATGAATTTGGAACTCTAAATCCAACATGGTTTGTACTAGCTCTTTGAAACTTGACAAAATTAAGGAGTTCTCAGTTTTGTCTCTATGGCTTGTTTCCTCTTCAAGTAGCCCTAGGCACAGACTGTGGAAAAGCACTTTCATTGAGAGGGGTGGCCAAGCTTCTAAGAAATAAGGAGTTTCCGAAATACCAGCAAATATTTTTTCACCCAATCTTGATGATACTTGGTGTTAGTGATCAGTACACAATTCCCACTTGGCTCACCAAATTTTGTTCTTCTAGGTTGAAGCGTTCGTCTACAGTAGCAGTTTTTATATTTAGGTTTCTCTCTATTCTCTCCTATACATTTAGATGAATTTGAAACTCTAAATCCAACATGGTTTGTAGTAGCTCTATGAAACTTGACAAAATAAAGGAGTTCTCAGTTTTGTCTCTATGGTTTGTTTCCTCTTCAAGTAGCCCTAGGTACACACTGTGGAAAAGCACTTTCATTGAGATGGGTTGCCAAGCTTCAAAGAAATAACGAGTTTCCGAAATACCAGCAAATATTTTTTCACCCAATCTTGATGATACTTGGTGGTAATGATCAGTACACAAATCCCACTTGGCTCACCAAATTTTGTTCTTCTAGGTTGAAGCGTTCGTCTACAGTAGCAGTTTTATATTTAGGTTTCACTCTGTTCTCTCCTATATAGATAGATGAATTTGGAACTCTAAATCCAACATGGTTTTTCGTAGCTCTTTGAAATTTCACAAAATAAAGGAGTTCTCAGTTTTGTCTCTATGGTTTGTTTCCTCTTCAAGTAGCCCTAGGCAAAGACTGTGGAAAAGCACTTTTATTGATAGGGTTGCCAAGCTTCTAAGAAATTACGAGTTTCCGAAATACCAGCAAATATTTTTTCACCCAATCTTGATGATACTTGGTGGTAATGATCAGTACACAAATCACACATGGCTCAACAAATTTTGTTCTTCTAGGTTGAAGCGTTCATCTACAGTAGCAGTTTTTATATTTAGGTTTCCCTCTGTTCTCTCATATATAGATATATGAATTTGGAACTCAAAATCCAACATGGTTTGTACTAGCTCTTTGAAACTTGACAAAATAAAGGAGTTCTCAGTTTTTTTCTCTATGGCTTGTTTCCTCTTCAAGTAGCCCTAGGCACAGACTGTGGAAACGCACTTTCATTGAGAGGGGTGGCCAAGCTTCTAAGAAATAAGGAGTTTCCAATATACCAGCAAATATTTTTTCACATAATCTTGATGATACTTGGTGCTAATGATCATTACACATTTCCCACTTGGCTCACCAAATTTTGTTCTTCTAGGTTGAAGCGTTCGTCTACAGTAGCAGTTTTTATATTTAGGTTTCCCTCTGTTCTCTCCTATATAGATAGATGAATTTGGAACTCTAAATAAAACATCGTTTGTAGTAGGTCTTTGAAACTTTACAAAATAAAGGAGTTCTCAGTTTCGTCTCTATGGTTTGTTTAATGTTCAAGGAGCCCTAGGCACAGACTGTGGAAAAGCACTTTCATTGATAGGGGTTGCCAAGCTTCTAAGAAATAACGAGTTTCTGAAATACCAGCAAATATTTTTTCACCCAATCTTGATGATACTTGTTACTAATGATCAGTACACAAATCCCACTTGGCTCACCAAATTTTGTTCTTCTAGGTTGAAGCGTTCGTCTACAGTAGCAGTTTTTATATTTAGGTTTCTCTCTGTTCACTCCTATATAGATAGATGAACTTGGAACTCTAAATCCAACATGGTTTGTAGTAGCTCTTTGAAACTTGACAAAATAAAGGAGTTCTCAGTTTTGTCTCTATGGTTTGTTTCGTCTTCAATTAGCCCTAGGTACAGACTGTGGAAAAGCACTTTCATTTAGATTGGTTGCCAAGCTTCTAAGAAATAAGGAGTTTAAGAAATACCAGCAAAATATTTTTTCCCCCAATCTTGATGATACTTGGTGGTAATGGTCAGTACACAATCCCACTTGGCTCACCAAATTTGGTTCTTCTAGGTTGAAGCGTTCGTCTACAGTACCAGTTTTTATATTTAGGTTTCTCTATATTCTCTCCTATACATTTAGATGAATTTGAAACTCTAAATCCAACATGGTTTGTAGTAGCTCTATGAAACTTGACAAAATAAAGGAGTTCTCAGTTTTGTCTCTATGGTTTGTTTCCTCTTCAAGTAGCCCTAGGTACACACTGTGGAAAAGCACTTTCATTGAGATGGGTTGCCAAGCTTCAAAGAAATAACGAGTTTCCGAAATACCAGCAAATATTTTTTCACCCAATCTTGATGGTACTTGGTGGTAATGATCATACACAAATCCCACTTGGCTCACCAAATTTTGTTCTTCTAGCTTGAAGCGTTCGTCTACAGTAGCAGTTTTTATATTTAGGTGTCACTCTGTTCTCTCCTATATAGATAGATGAATTTGGAACTCTAAATCCAACATGGTTTTTCGTAGCTCTATGAAATTTGACAAAATAAAGGAGTTCTCAGTTTTGTCTCTATGGATTGTTTCCTCTTCAAGTAGCCCTAGGCAAAGACTGTGGAAAAGCACTTTCATTGAGAGGGGTTGCCAAGCTTCTAAGAAATAACGAGTTTCCGAAATACCAGCAAATATTTTTTCAACCCAATCTTGATGATACTTGGTGCTAATGATCAGTACACATTTCCCACTTGGCTCACCAAATTTTGTTCTTCTAGGTTGAAGCGTTCGTCTACAGTAGCAGTTTTATATTTAGGTTTCCCTCTGTTCTCTCATATATAGATAGATGAATTTGGAACTCTATATCCAACATATTTTGTAGTAGTTCTTTGAAACTTGACAAAATAAAGGAGTTCTCAGTTTTGTCTCTATGGTTTGTTTAATTTTCAAGTAGCCCTAGGCACACACTGTGGAAAAGCACTTTCATTGAGATGGTCTGCCAAGCTTCTAAGAAATAACGAGTTCTGAAATACCAGCAAATATTTTTCACCAAATCTTGATGATACTTGGTGGTAATGATCAGTACACAAATCCACTTGGCTCACCAAATTTTGTTCTTCTAGCTTGAAGCGTTCGTCTACAGTAGCAGTTTTTATATTTAGGTTTCCCTCTGTTCTCTCATATATAGATATATGAATTTGGAACTCAACATCCAACATGGTTTGTACTAGCTCTTTGAAACTGACAAATAAAGGAGTTCTCAGTTTTGTCTCTATGGCTTGTTTCTCTTCAAGTAGCCCTAGCACAGACTGTGGAAAAGCACTTTCATTGAGAGGGGTGGCCAAGCTTCTAAGAAATAAGGAGTTCCGAAATACCAGCAAATATTTTTTCACCCAATCTTGATGATACTTGGTGTTAGTGATCAGTACACAATTCCCACTTGGCTCACCAAATTTTGTTCTTCTAGGTTGAAGCGTTCGTCTACAGTAGCAGTTTTTATATTTAGGTTTCTCTCTATTCTCTCCTATACATTTAGATGAATTTGAAACTCTAAATCCAACATGGTTTGTAGTAGCTCTATGAAACTTGACAAATAAAGGAGTTCTCAGTTTTGTCTCTATGGTTTGTTTCCTCTTCAAGTAGCCCTAGGTACACACTGTGGAAAAGCACTTTCATTGAGATGGGTTGCCAAGCTACAAAGAAATAACGAGTTCCGAAATACCAGCAAATATTTTTTCACCCAATCTTGATGATACTTGGTGGTAATGATCAGTACACAAATCCCACTTGGCTCACCAAATTTTGTTCTTCTAGGTTGAAGCGTTCGTCTACAGTAGCAGTTTTTATATTTAGGTTTCACTCTGTTCTCTCCTATATAGATAGATGAATTTGGAACTCTAAATCCAACATGGTTTTTCGTAGCTCTTTGAAATTTCACAAAATAAAGCAGTTCTCAGTTTTGTCTCTATGGTTTGTTTCCTCTTCAAGTAGCCCTAGGCAAAGGCTGTGGAAAAGCACTTTTATTGATAGGGGTTGCCAAGCTTCTAAGAAATTACGAGTTTCCGAAATACCAGCAAATATTTTTTCACCCAATCTTGATGATACTTGGTGGTAATGATCAGTACACAAATCACACATGGCTCAACAAATTTT
This sequence comes from Callospermophilus lateralis, assembly GCF_048772815.1. Classification (NCBI taxonomy): domain Eukaryota; kingdom Metazoa; phylum Chordata; class Mammalia; order Rodentia; family Sciuridae; genus Callospermophilus; species Callospermophilus lateralis. The sequence continues at coordinate 19,616 of NW_027515544.1, forward strand.
GTTCTTCTAGTTGAAGCGTTCGTCTACAGTAGCAGTTTTTATATTTAGGTTTCCCTCTGTTCTCTCATATATAGATATATGAATTTGGAACTCAAAATCCAACATGGTTTGTACTAGCTCTTTGAAACTTGACAAAATAAAGGAGTTCTCAGTTTTTTCTCTATGGCTTGTTTCCTCTTCAAGTAGCCCTAGGCACATACTGTGGAAAAGCACTTTCATTGGAGAGGGGTGGCCAAGCTTCTAAGAAATAAGGAGTTTCCAATATACCAGCAAATATTTTTTCACATAATCTTGATGATACTTGGTGCTAATGATCATTACACATTTCCACTTGGCTCACCAAATTTTGTTCTTCTAGGTTGAAGCGTTCGTCTACAGTAGCAGTTTTTATATTTAGGTTTCCCTCTGTTCTCTCCTATATAGATAGATGAATTTGGAACTCTAAATAAAACATCGTTTGTAGTAGGTCTTTGAAACTTGACAAAATAAAGGAGTTCTCAGTTTCGTCTCTATGGTTTGTTTAATGTTCAAGGAGCCCTAGGCACAGACTGTGGAAAAGCACTTTCATTGATAGGGGTTGCCAAGCTTCTAAGAAATAACGAGTTTCTGAAATACCAGCAAATATTTTTCACCCAATCTTGATGATACTTGTTACTAATGATCAGTACACAAATCCCACTTGGCTCACCAAATTTTGTTCTTCTAGGTTGAAGCGTTCGTCTACAGTAGCAGTTTTTATATTTAGGTTTCTCTCTGTTCACTCCTATATAGATAGATGAACTTGGAACTCTAAATCCAACATGATTTGTAGTAGCTCTTTGAAACTTGACAAAATAAAGGAGTTCTCAGTTTTGTCTCTATGGTTTGTTTGGTCTTCAATTAGCCCTAGGTACAGACTGTGGAAAAGCACTTTCATTTAGATTTCATTTAGATTGGTTGCCAAGCTTCTAAGAAATAAGGAGTTTCCGAAATACCAGCAAATATTTTTTCCCCAATCTTGATGATACTTGGTGGTAATGGTCAGTACACAATTCCCACTTGGCTCACCAAATTTTGTTCTTCTAGGTTGAAGCGTTCGTCTACAGTAGCAGTTTTTATATTTAGATTTTCCTCTGTTCTCTCATATATAGATAGATGAATTTGGAACTCTAAATCCAACATGGTTTGTAGTAGCTCTTTGAAACTTGACCAAATAAAGGAGTTCTCAGTTTTGTCTCTATGGCTTGTTTCCTCTTCAAGTAGCCCTAGGCACAGACTGTGGAAAAGCACTTTCATTGAGTTGGTTGCCAAGCTTCTAAGAAATAAGGAGTTGCGAAATACCAGCAAATATTTTTTCACATAATCTTGATGATACTTGGTGCTAATGATCATTACACATTTCTCACTTGGCTCACCAAATTTTTGTTATTCTAGGTTGAAGCGTTCGTCTACATAGCAGTTTTTATATTTAGGTTTCCCTCTGTTCTCTCCTATATGGATAGTTGAATTTGGAACTCTAAATAAAACATGGTATGTAGTAGGTCTTTGAAACTTGACAAAATAAAGGAGTTCTCAGTTTTGTCTCTATGGTTTGTTTAATCTTCAAGTAGGCCTTAGGCACAGACTGTGGAAAAGCACTTTCCTTGAGAGGGGTTGCCAAACTTCTAAGAAATTACGAGTTTCCGAAATACCAGCAAATATTTTTTCACCCAATCTTGATGATACTTGGTGGTAATGATCAGTACACAAATCCCACTTGGCTCACCAAATTTTGTTCTTCTAGGTTGAAGCGTTCCTCTACAGTAGCAGTTTTTATATTTAGGTTTCCCTCTGTTCTCTCCTATATAGATAGATGAATTTGGAACTCTAAATCCAACATGGTTTGTAGTAGCTCTTGAAACTTGATAAAATAAAGGAGTTCTCAGTTTTGTCTCTATGGTTTGTTTCCTCTTCAGGTAGCCCAAGGCACAGACTGTGGAAAAGCACTTTCATTGAGAGGGATTGCGAATCTTCTAAGAAATTACGAGTTTCCAAAATACCAGCAAATATTTTTTCACGCAATCTGATGATACTTGGTGGTAATGATCATTACACAAATCCTACTTGGCTCACCAAATTTTGTTCTTCTAGATTGAAGCGTTCGTCTACAGTAGCAGTTTTTATATTTAGGTTTCTCTCTGTTCTCTCCTATATAGATAGATGAATTTGGAACTCTAAATTCAACATGGTTTGTAGTAGCACTTTGAAATATGACAAAATAAAGGAGTTCTCAGTTTTGTCTCTATGGTTTGTTTCCTCTTCAAGTAGCCCTAGGCACACACTGTGGAAAAGCAGTTTCAATGAGATGGTCTGCCAAGCTTCTAAGAAATAACGAGTTTCCGAAATACCTGCAAATATTTTTTCACCCAATCTTGATGATACTTGGTGGTAATGACCAGTACACAATTCCCACTTGTCTCACCAAATTTTGTTCTTCTAGTTTTAAGCGTTGGTCTACAGTAGCAGTTTTTATATTTAGGTTTCCCTCTGTTCTCTCATATATAGATTGATGAATTTGGAACTCTAAATCCAACATGGTTTGTACTAGCTCTTTCAAACTTGACAAAATAAAGGAGTTCTCAGTTTTTTCTTTATGGTTTGTTTCGTCTTCAAGTAGCCCTAGGCACAGACTGTGGAAAAGCACTTTCATTGAGGGGGTTGCCAAGCTTCTAAGAAATAACGATTTTCCGAAATACCAGCAAATATTTTTTCACCCAATCTTGATGATACTTGTTGCTAATGATCAGTACACAAATTCCACTTGGCTCACCAAATTTTCTTCTTCTAGGTTGAAGCGTTCGTCTACAGTAGCAGTTTTTATACTTAGGTTTCTCTCTGTTCTCTCCTATATAGATAGATGAATTTGGAACACTAAATCCAACATGGTTTGTAGTAGCTCTTTGAAACTTGACAAAATAAAGGAGTTCTCAGTTTTGTCTCTATGATTTGTTTCTTCTTCAAGTATCCCTAGGCACAGACTGTGGAAAAGCACTTTAATTGAGAGGGGTTGCCAAGTTTCTAAGAAATTACGAGTTTCCGAAATACCAGCAAATATTTTTTCACCCAATCTTGATGATACTTGGTGTTAGTGATCAGTACACAAATCCCACTTGGCTCACTAAATTTTGTTCTTCTAGGTTGAAGCGTTCGTCTCCAGTAGCAGTTTTTTTTTTTTTTAACCCAGTAAACCTAATTTTAATAATTCCATATGAAATTACAAGGTGTTTTCCCATTCATCCATTTTATGAGTAGCACAAATCTCCGGAGAACTGACGTTTGTTTTATCAAAATCAATGCATTTAAAAAACTCCTGCTCAGAAGACAATCTGAAGCACTACCCAAATGTTTATTTCCTTTGGTTCTGCAAGTTACATTTTCATCCTTACCATGTTACATTTTTTTTTCACAAATCAAACATTGCAGCAGCTTTAGATTCTGCCCAAGTGCCTTTATAAGTGAACTAGTATATTACATTTACATTATTTGAAAAGTTGCTGATTTTACAAATGCATAAATACATGCCTATCTACACCGGCAAAATAAAATACTCTGAACCTCAATGCTTAACAGGCCACGCTGTCCAGCCCCGTACTTTGGGAGGCCTTTGCATACCAAATACTTCTTACTCCCTGATGGCCAACTCCATCACTCAGGCTACACTCATGAAAGGTGTAGATGTGGATAAGTACTAAGTGGATTAAATCTATCTAATAATCAACATTTAAAATATAACATTTTCACTAATTTCTGTTCTGCTATATTTCTGGAACTGAAAAGATATATTTTCCAAAAAATGTAAGAGAATTTTTGTTTTCACTTTTTAAAAGGGAAGAGTGATAAAAACACATTATATTTATATTCTCTTTCCTCCTTAGCATCTCCAAATTATTTTTACACGTTGGGATCAAAGACTATAGCAACAGGTAAACAATCTGTTCAAGGTCAAAAAATAAAATACCTTTAATCACTCAAGCTTTGCTTCTCCATTTCAACTTCCTGATAGCACTTTGTTCCATGTGTTAAGGAAATGAGCTGAAAAAAACCAGCCTTTTGAACAGGGCACCAATCAGCCGCTGCCACATTTTAAGTTTAGAAATTTAGGAATTTTCTTTAGAATATTTATGAAATTATTGTCAATAAACCTATTCTTTAATCTCCTGTGACCTTTTGATATGTTTTATTCTAATTATAGTGCCATGGACCACTTGTAAACAAATCTTTACTTTTGTCCGTTATAAGTTGAAGATTTAGCATCATGACTTTGAGGTCTGTGGTTTTATTTGTAAACTTGCAATTGCTATTTTTGCAAGGGCAAATGTATTTCTTTATTAAATAAAGTACAATAATGGTGAATGTACCAAAATGACATCACTTAACTCTATGAGGGATCTGCATTTTAATCTATAGTTTTAATTGTTTTTATATTTATTAGATGTTCACATGTCGATCATAGATCAAAATTGTTGCTGTTTATACAGATAACTGTGGAATGCTGATGGAGTATCTTCTTTAGGATAGGTGGAATACTTCTGTCATTGAATTGGGAACCTAGTTGAGCTGGCTTTAGATATTGGTGGCCATTGGGAAGTAAATCTCATCAGATGTGCAGATGTGCACTTTGACAACTGCACCAGAGAATACAGTAGCAGTTTTTATATTTAGGTTTCCCTCTGTTCTCTCATATATAGATAGATGAATTTGGAACTCTATATCCAACATGGTTTGTAGTAGTTCTTTGAAACTTGACAAAATGAAGGAGTTCTCAGTTTTGTCTCTATGGCTTGTTTCCTCTTCAAGTAGCCCTAGGCACAGACTGTGGAAAAGCACTTTAATTGAGAGGGGTTGACAAGCTCTAAGAAATAACGAGTTTCCGAAATAACAGCAAATATTTTTTCACATAATCTTGATGATACTTGGTGCTAATGATCATTACACATTTCCCACTTGGCTCACCAAATTTTGTTCTTCTAGGTTGAAGCGTTCGTCTACAGTAGCAGTTTTTATATTTAGGTTTCCCTCTGTTCTCTCGTATATAGTTAGATGAATTTGGAACTCTAAATCCAACATGGTTTGTAGTAACTCTTTGAAACTTGACAATATAAAGGAGTTCTCAGTTTTGTCTCTATGGTTTGTTTCGTCTTCAAGTAGCCCTAGGCACAGACTGTGGAAAAGCACTTTCATTGAGAGGGGTTGCCAATCTTCTAAGAAATAACGAGTTTCCGAAATAACAGCAAATATTTTTTCACCCAATCTTGATGATACTTGGTGCTAATGATCAGTACACAAATCCCACTTGGCTCACCAAATTTTGTTCTTCTAGGTTGAAGCGTTCGTCTACAGTAGCAGTTTTTATGTTTAGGTTTCACTCTGTTCTCTCCTATATAGATAGATGAATTTGGAACTCTAAATCCAACATGGTTTGTAGTACCTCTTTGAAACTTGACAAAATAAAGGAGTTCTCAGTTTAGTCTCTATGGTTTGTTTCCTCTTCTAGTAGCTCTAGGCACAGACTGCGCAAAAGCACTTTCATTGAGAGGGGTTGCCAAGCTTCAAAGAAATAACGAGTTTCTGAAATACCAGCAAATATTTTTTCACCCAACTTTGATGATACATGGTGGTAATGATCAGTACACAAATTCCACTTGGCTCACCGAATTTTGTTCTTAGGTTGAAGCGTTCGTCTACAGTAGCAGTTTTTATATTTAGGTTTCCCTGTGTTCTCTCCTATATTAATAGATGAATTTGGAACTCTAAATACAACATGTTTTGTTGTAGCTCTTTGAAACTTGACAAAAAAAAGTAGTTCTCCGTTTTGTCTGTATGGTTTGTTTCCTCTTCAAGTAGCTATGGCACAGACTGTGGAAAAGCACTTCATTGAGAGGGGTTGCCAAGCTTCTAAGAAATAACGAGTTTCCGAAATACCAGCAAATATTTTTTCACCCAATCTTGATGATACTTGTTGCTAATGATCTGTACACAAATCCCACTTGGCTCACTAAATTTTGTTCTTCTAGGTTGAAGCGTTCGTCTACACTAGCAGTTTTTATATTTAGGTTTCCCTCTGTTCTCTCATATATAGATAGATGAATTTGGAACTCTAAATAAAACATGGTTTGTAGTAGGTCTTTGAAACTTGACAAAATAAAGGAGTTCTCAGTTTTGTCTCTATGGTTTGTTTAATCTTCAAGGAGCCCTAGGCACAGACTGTGGGAAAGCACTTTTATTGAGAGGGGTTGCCAAGCTTCTAAAAAATTACGAGTTTCCGAAATACCAGCAAATATTTTTTCACCCAATCTTGATGATACTTGTTGCTAATGATCAGTACACAAATCCCACTTGGTTCACCAAATTTTGTTCTTCTAGGTTGAAGCGTTCGTCTACAGTAGCAGTTTTTATATTTAGGTTTCCCTCTGTTCTCTCCTATATAGTTAGATGAATTTGGAACTCTAAATCCAACATGGTTTGTAGTACCTCTTTGAAATATGACAAAATAAAGGAGTTCTCAGTTTTGTCTCTATGGTTTGTTTCCTCTTCAAGTAGCCCTAGGCACACACTGTGGAAAAGCACTTTCATTGAGATGGTCTGCCAAGCTTCTAAGAAATAACGATTTTCCGAAATACCAGCAAATATTTTTTCACCCAATCTTGATGATACTTGGTGGTAATGATCAGTACACAAATCCCACTTGGCTCAACAAATTTTGTTCTTCTAGGTTGAAGCGTTCGTCTACAGTAGCAGTTTTTATATTTAGGTTTCCCTCTGTTCTCTCATATATAGAATATATGAATTTGGAACTCAAAATCCAACATGGTTTGTACTAGCTCTTTGAAACTTGACAAAATAAAGGAGTTCTCAGTTTTGTCTCTATGGCTTGTTTCCTCTTCAAGTAGCCCTAGGCACAGACTGTGGAAAAGCACTTTCATTGAGAGGGGTGGCCAAGCTTCTAAGAAATAAGTAGTTTCCAAAATACCAGCAAATATTTTTTTACATAATCTTGATGATACTTGGTGCTAATGATCATTACACATTTCCCACTTTGCTCACCAAATTTTGTTATTCTAGGTTGAAGCATTCGTCTACAGTAGCAGTTTTTATATTTAGGTTTCCCTCTGTTCTCTCCTATATAGATAGTTGAATTTGGAACTCTAAATCCAACATGGTTTGTAGTAGCTCTTTGAAACTTGACAAAATAAAGGAGTTCTCAGTTTTGTCTCTATGGCTTGTTTCCTCTTCAAGTAGCCCTAGGCATAGACTGTGGAAAAGCGCTTTCATTGAGAGGGGTTGCCAAGCTTCTAGAAATAAGGAGTTTCCGTAATACCAGCAAATATTTTTTCACATAATCTTGATGATACTTGGTGCTAATGATCATTACACATATCCCACTTGGCTCACCAAATTTTGTTATTCTAGGTTGAAGCGTTCGTCTACAGTAGCAGTTTTTATATTTAGGTTTCCCTCTGTTCTCTCCTATATAGATAGTTGAATTTGGAACTCTAAATAAAACATGGTTTGTAGTAGGTCTTTGAAACTTGACAAAATAAAGGAGTTCTCAGTTTTGTCTCTATGGTTTGTTTAATCTTCTAGGAGCCTAGGCACAGACTGCGAAAAGCACTTTCATTGAGAGGGGTTGCCAAGCTTCTAAGAAATACGAGTTTCCGAAATACCAGCAAATATTTTTTCACCCAATCCTGATGATACTTGGTGGTAATGATCAGTACACAAATCCCACTTGGCTCACCAAATTTTGTTCTTCTAGGTTGAAGCGTTCCTCTACAGTAGCAGTTTTTATGTTTAGGTTTCCCTCTGTTCTCTCCTATATAGTTAGATGAATTTGGAACTCTAAATCCAACATGGTTTGTAGTAGCTCTTTGAAACTTGACAAAATAAAGGAGTTCTCAGTTTTGTCTCTATGTTTTGTATCCTCTTCAAGTAGCCCTAGGCACAGACTGTGGAAAAGCACTTTCATTGAGAGGGGTTGCCAAGCTTCTAAGAAATTACGAGTTTCCGTAATACCAGCAAATATTTTTTCACCCAATCTTGGTGATACATGTTGCTAATCATCAGTACACAAATCCCACTTGGCTCACCAAATTTTGTTCTTCTAGGTTGAAGCATTCGTCTATAGTAGCAGTTTTTATATTTAGGTTTTCCTCTGTTCTCTCATATATAGATAGATGAATTTGGAACTCTAAATCCAACATGGTTTGTAGTAGCTCTTGAAACTTGACAAAATAAAGGAGTTCTCAGTTTTGTCTCTATGGCTTGTTTCCTCTTCAAGTAGCCCTAGGCATAGACTGTGGAAAAGGGCTTTCATTGAGAGGGGTTGCCAAGCTTCTAGAAATAAGGAGTTTCTGTAATACCAGCAAATATTTTTTCACATAATCTTGATGATACTTGGTGCTAATGATCATTACACATATCCCACTTGGCTCACCAAATTTGTTATTCTAGGTTGAAGCGTTCGTCTACAGTAGCAGTTTTTATATTTAGGTTTCCCTCTGTTCTCTCCTATATAGATAGTTGAATTTGGAACTCTAAATAAAACATGGTTTGTAGTAGGTCTTTGAAACTTGACAAAATAAATGAGTTCTCAGTTTTGTCTCTATGGTTTGTTTAATCTTCTAGGAGCCTAGGCACAGACTGCGAAAAGCACTTTCATTGAGAGGGGTTGCCAAGCTTCTAAGAAATTACGAGTTTCCGAAATACCAGCAAATATTTTTTCACCCAATCCTGATGATACTTGGTGGTAATGATCAGTACACAAATCCCACTTGGCTCACCAAATTTTGTTCTTCTAGGTTGAAGCGTTCCTCTACAGTAGCAGTTTTTATGTTTAGGTTTCCCTCTGTTCTCTCCTATATAGTTAGATGAATTTGGAACTCTAAATCCAACATGGTTTGTAGTAGCTCTTTGAAACTTGACAAAATAAAGGAGTTCTCAGTTTTGTCTCTATGTTTTGTATCCTCCTCAAGTAGCCCTAGGCACAGACTGTGGAAAAGCACTTTCATTGAGAGGGGTTGCCAAGCTTCTAAGAAATTACGAGTTTCCGTAATACCAGCAAATATTTTTTCACCCAATCTTGATGATACTTTGTGGTAATGATCAGTACACAAATCCCACTTGGCTCTCCAAATTTTATTCTTCTAGTTTGAAGCGTTCGTCTACAGTAGCAGTTTTTATATTTAGGTTTCACTCTGTTCTCTCCTATATAGATCGATGAATTTGGAACTCTAAATCCAACATTGTTTGTAGTAGCTCTTTGAAACTTGACATAATAAAGGAGTTCTCAGTTCTTTCTCTATGGTTTGTTTCCTCTTCAAGTAGCCCTAGGCACAGACTGTGGAAAAGCACTTTCATTGAGAGGGGTTGCGAAGCTTGTAAGAAATTACGAGTTTCCGAAATACCAGCAAATATTTTTTCACGCAATCTGATGATACTTGGTGGTAGTGATCATTACACAAATCCCACTTGGCTCACCAAAATTTGTTCTTCTAGATTGAAGCGTTCGTCTACAGTAGGAGTTTTTATATTTAGGTTTCTCTCTGATCTCTCCTATATAGTTAGATGAATTTGGAACTCTAAATTCAACATGGTTTGTAGTAGCACTTTGAAATATGACAAAATAAAGGAGTTCTCAGTTTTGTCTCTATGGTTTGTTTCCTCTTCAAGTAGCCCTAGGCACACACTGTGGAGAAGCAGTTTCAATGAGATGGTCTGCCAAGCTTCTAAGAAATAACGAGTTTCCGAAATACCTGCAAATATTTTTTCACCCAATCTTGATGATACTTGGTGCTAATGATCAGTACACAAATCCCACTTGGCTCACCAAATTTGTTCTTCTAGGTTGAAGCGTTCGTCTACAGTAGCACTTTTTATATTTAGGTTTCCCTCTGTTCTCTCCTATATAGTTAGATGAATTTGGAACTCTAAATCCAACATTGTTTGTAGTAGCTCTTTGAAACTTGACAAAATAAAGGAGTTCTCAGTTCTTTCTCTATAGTTTGTTTCCTCTTCAAGTAGCCCTAGGCACAGACTGTGGAAAAGCACTTTCATTGAGAGGGGTTGCGAAGCTTGTAAGAAATTACGAGTTTCCGAAATACCAGCAAATATTTTTCACGCAATCTGATGATACTTGGTGGTAATGATCATTACACAAATCCCACTTGGCTCACCAAAATTTGTTCTTCTAGATTGAAGCGTTCGTCTACAGTAGGAGTTTTTATATTTAGGTTTCTCTCTGATCTCTCCTATATAGTTAGATGAATTTGGAACTCTAAATTCAACATGGTTTGTAGTAGCACTTTGAAATATGACAAAATAAAGGAGTTCTCAGTTTTGTCTCTATGGTTTGTTTCCTCTTCAAGTAGCCCTAGGCACACACTGTGGAAAAGCAGTTTCAATGAGATGGTCTGCCAAGCTTCTAAGAAATAACGAGTTTCAGAAATACCTGCAAATATTTTTTGACCCAATCATGATGATACTTGGTGGTAATGATCAGTACACAAATCCCACTTGGCTCACCAAATTTTGTTCTTCTAGGTTGAAGCATTCGTCTATACTAGCAGTTTTTATATTTAGGTTTTCCTCTGTTCTCTCATATATAGATAGATGAATTTGGAACTCTAAATCCAACATGGTTTGTAGTAGCTCTTTGAAACTTGACAAAATAAAGGAGTTCTCAGTTTTGTCTCTATGGCTTGTTTCCTCTTCAAGTAGCCCTAGGCATAGACTGTGGAAAAGCGCTTTCATTGAGAGGGGTTGCAAGCTTCTAAGAAATAAGGAGTTTCCGTAATACCAGCAAATATTTTTTCACATAATCTTGATGATACTTAGTGCTAATGATCATTACACATTTCCCACTTGGCTCACCAAATTTTGTTCTTCTAGGTTTAAGCGTTGGTCTACAGTAGCAGTTTTTATATTTAGGTTTCCCTCTGTTCTCTCCTATATTGATAGATGAATTGGAACTCTAAATAAAACATGGTTTGTAGTAGGTCTTTGAAACTTGACAAAATAAATGAGTTCTCAGTTTTGTCTCTATGGTTTGTTTAATCTTCTAGGAGCCTAGGCACAGACTGCGAAAAGCACTTTCATTGAGAGGGGTTGCCAAGCTTCTAAGAAATTACGAGTTTCCGAAATACCAGCAAATATTTTTTCACCCAATCCTGATGATACTTGGTGGTAATGATCAGTACACAAATCCCACTTGGCTCACCAAATTTTGTTCTTCTAGGTTGAAGCGTTCCTCTACAGTAGCAGTTTTTATGTTTAGGTTTCCCTCTGTTCTCTCCTATATAGTTAGATGAATTTGGAACTCTAAATCCAACATGGTTTGTAGTAGCTCTTTGAAATTTGACAAAATAAAGGAGTTCTCAGTTTTGTCTCTATGTTTTGTATCCTCTTCAAGTAGCCCTAGGCACAGACTGTGGGAAAAGCACTTTCATTGAGAGGGGTTGCCAAGCTTCTAAGAAATTACGAGTTTCCGTAATACCAGCAAATATTTTTTCACCCAATCTTGATGATACTTTGTGGTAATGATCAGTACACAAATCCCACTTGGCTCTCCAAATTTTATTCTTCTAGTTTGAAGCGTTCGTCTACAGTAGCAGTTTTTATATTTAGGTTTCACTCTGTTCTCTCCTATATAGATCGATGAATTTGGAACTCTAAATCCAACATTGTTTGTAGTAGCTCTTTGAAACTTGACATAATAAAGGAGTTCTCAGTTCTTTCTCTATGGTTTGTTTCCTCTTCAAGTAGCCCTAGGCACAGACTGTGGAAAAGCACTTTCATTGAGAGGGGTTGCGAAGCTTGTAAGAAATTACGAGTTTCCGAAATACCAGCAAATATTTTTTCACGCAATCTGATGATACTTGGTGGTAATGATCATTACACAAATCCCACTTGGCTCACCAAAATTTGTTCTTCTAGATTGAAGCGTTCGTCTACAGTAGGAGTTTTTATATTTAGGTTTCTCTCTGATCTCTCCTATATAGTTAGATGAATTTGGAACTCTAAATTCAACATGGTTTGTAGTAGCACTTTGAAATATGACAAAATAAAGGAGTTCTCAGTTTTGTCTCTTGGTTTGTTTCCTCTTCAAGTAGCCCTAGGCACACACTGTGGAAAAGCAGTTTCAATGAGATGGTCTGCCAAGCTTCTAAGAAATAACGAGTTTCCGAAATACCTGCAAATATTTTTTCACCCAATCTTGATGATACTTGGTGGTAATGATCAGTACACAATCCCCACTTGGCTCACCAAATTTGTTCTTCTAGGTTGAAGCGTTCGTCTACAGTAGCACTTTTTATATTTAGGTTTCCTCTGTTCTCTCCTATATAGTTAGATGAATTTGGAACTCTAAATCCAACATTGTTTGTAGTAGCTCTTTGAAACTTGACAAAATAAAGGAGTTCTCAGTTCTTTCTCTATAGTTTGTTTCCTCTTCAAGTAGCCCTAGGCACAGACTGTGGAAAAGCACTTTCATTGAGAGGGGTGCGAAGCTTGTAAGAAATTACGAGTTTCCGAAATACCAGCAAATATTTTTTCACGCAATCTGATGATACTTGGTGGTAATGATCATTACACAAAATCCCACTTGGCTCACCAAAATTTGTTCTTCTAGATTGAAGCGTTCGTCTACAGTAGGAGTTTTTATATTTAGGTTTCTCTCTGATCTCTCCTATATAGTTAGATGAATTTGGAACTCTAAATTCAACATGGTTTGTAGTAGCACTTTGAAATATGACAAAATAAAGGAGTTCTCAGTTTTGTCTCTATGGTTTGTTTCCTCTTCAAGTAGCCCTAGGCACACACTGTGGAAAAGCAGTTTCAATGAGATGGTCTGCCAAGCTTCTAAGAAATAACGAGTTTCAGAAATACCTGCAAATATTTTTTGACCCAATCATGATGATACTTGGTGGTAATGATCAGTACACAAATCCCACTTGGCTCACCAAATTTTGTTCTTCTAGGTTGAAGCATTCGTCTATACTAGCAGTTTTTATATTTAGGTTTTCCTCTGTTCTCTCATATATAGATAGATGAATTTGGAACTCTAAATCCAACATGGTTTGTAGTAGCTCTTTGAAACTTGACAAAATAAAGGAGTTCTCAGTTTTTTCTTTATGGTTTGTTTCGTCTTCAAGTAGCCCTAGGCACAGACTGTAAAAAAGCACTTTCATTGAGGGGGTTGCGAGGCTTCTAAGAAATTACGAGTTTCCGAAATACCAGCAAATATTTTTTCACCCAATCCTGATGATACTTGGTGGTAATGATCAGTACACAAATCCCACTTGGCTCACCAAATTTTGTTCTTGTAGGTTGAAGCGTTCGTCTACAGTAGCAGTTTTTATGTTTAGGTTTCCCTCTGTTCTCTCCTATATAGTTAGATGAATTTTGGAACTCTAAATCCAACATGGTTTGTAGTAGCTCTTTGAAACTTGACAAAATAAAGGAGTTCTCAGTTTTGTCTCTATGTTTTGTATCCTCTTCAAGTAGCCCTAGGCACAGACTGTGGAAAAGCACTTTCATTGAGAGGGGTTGCCAAGCTTCTAAGAATTACGAGTTTCCGTAATACCAGCAAATATTTTTTCACCCAATCTTGATGATACTTGGTGGTAATGATCAGTACACAAATCCCACTTGGCTCTCCAAATTTTGTTCTTCTAGTTTGAAGCGTTCGTCTACAGTAGCAGTTTTTATGTTTAGGTTTCCCTCTGTTCTCTCCTATATAGATAGATGAATTTGGAACTCTAAATCCAACATGGTTTGTAGTAGGTCTTTGAAACTTGACAAAATAAAGGAGTTCTCAATTTTGTCTCTATGGCTTGTTTCCTCTTCAAGTAGCCCTAGGCATAGACTGTGGAAAAGCGCTTTCATTGAGAGGGGTTGCCAAGCTTCTAAGAAATAAGGAGATTCCGAAATACCAGCAAATATTTTTTCACCCAATCTTGATGATACTTGTTACTAATGATCAGTACACAAATCCCACTTGGCTCACCGAATTTTGTTCTTCTAGGTTGAAGCGTTCGTCTACAGTAGCACTTTTATATTTTGGTTTCCCTCTGTTCTCTCCTATATGGATAGTTGAATTTGGAACTCTAAATAAAACATGGTTTGTAGTAGGTTTTTGAAACTTGACAAAATAAAGGAGTTCTCAGTTTCGTCTCTATGGTTTGTTTAATCTTCAAGGAGCCCTAGGCACAGACTGTGGAAAAGCACTTTCATTGAGAGGGGTTGCCAAGCTTCTAAGAAATTACGAGTTTCCGAAATACCAGCAAATATTTTTTCACCCAATCTTGATGATAGTTGGTGGTAATGATCAGTACACAAATCCCACTTGGCTCACCAAATTTTGGTTTTCTAGGATGAAGCGTTCCTCTACAGTAGCAGTTTTTATATTTAGGTTTCCCTCTGTTCTGTCCTATATAGATAGATGAATTTGGAACACTAAATCCAACATGGTTTGTAGTAGCTCTTTGAAACTGGATGAAAGAAAGGAGTTCTCAGTTTTGTCTCTATGGTTTGTTTCGTCTTCAAGTAGCCCTAGGCACAGAAGGTGGATTAGCACTTTCATTGAGAGGGGGAGCCAATCTTCTAAGAAATAATGAGTTTCCGAAATACCAGCAAATATTTTTTCACCCAATCTTGATGATACTTGGTGGTAATGATCTCTACACAAATCCCACTTGGCTCACCAAATTTTGTTCTTCTAGGTTGAACCTTTCGTCTACAGTTGCAGTTTTTATATTTAGGTTTCCCTCTTTCTCTCCTATATAGTTAGATGAATTTGGAACTCTAAATAAAACATGGTTTGTAGTAGGTCTTTGAAACTTGACAAAATAAAAGAGTTCTCTGTTTTTTCTGTATGGTTTGTTTAATCTTCAAAAAGCACTAGGCACACACTGTGGAAAAGCACTTTCATTGAGATGGTTTGCCAAGCTTCCAAGAAATAACGATTTTCCGAAATACCAGCAAATATTTTTTCACCCAATCTTGATGATGCTTGGTGGTAATGATCAGTACACAAATCCCACTTGGCTCACCAAATTTGTTCTTCTAGGTTGAAGCGTTCGTATACAGTAGCATTTTTATATTTAGTTTTCCCGCTGTTCTCTCATATATTGTTAGATGAATTTGGAACTCAAAATCCAACATGGTTTGTACTAGCTCTTTGAAACTTGACAAAATAAAGGAGTTCTCAGTTTTGTCTCTATGGTTTGTTTCGTCTTCAAGTAGCCGTAGGCACAGACTGTGAAAAAGCACTTTCATTGAGAGGGGTTGCCAAGCTTCTAAGACATAACGAGTTTCCGAAATACCAGCAAATATTTTTTCACCCAATCTTGATGATACTTGGTGGTAATGATCAGTACCCAAATCCCACTTGGCTCACCAAATTTTGTTCTTCTAGGTTGAAGCGTTCGTCTACAGTAGCAGTTTTTATATTTAGGTTTCTCTCTGTTCGCTCCTATATAGATAGATGAACTTGGAACTCTAAATCCAACATGGTTTGTAGTAGCTCTTTGAAACTTGACAAAATAAAGGAGTTCTCAGTTTTGTCTCTATGGTTTGTTTCGTCTTCAAGTAGCCCTAGGCACAGACTGTGGAAAAGCACTTTCATTGAGAGGGGTTGCCAAGCTTCTAAGAAATAACGAGTTTCCGAAATACCAGCAAATATTTTTTCACCCAATCTTGATGATACTTGTTGCTAATGATCAGTACACAAATCGCAATTGGCTCACCAAATTTTATTCTTCTAGGTTGAAGCGTTCGTCTACAGTAGCAGTTTTTATATTTAGGTTTCCCTCTGTTCTCTCATATATAGATAGATTAATTTGGAACTCTAAATCCAACATGGTTTGTAGTAGCTTTTTGAAACTTGACAAAATAAAGGAGTTCTCAGTTTTGTCTCTATGGCTTGTTTCCTCTTCAAGTAGCCCTAGGCACAGACTGTGGAAAAGCACTCTCATTGAGAGGGGTTGCCAAGCTTCTAAGAAATAAGGAGTTTCCGAAATACCAGCAAATATTTTTTCACATAATCTTGATGATACTTGGTGCTAGTGATCAGTACACATTTCCCACTTGGCTCACCAAATTTTGTTTTTCTAGTTAGAAGCGTTCATCTACAGTAGAAGTTTTTATATTTAGATTTCCCTCTGTTCTCTCCTATATAGTTAGATGAATTTGGAACTCTAAATAAAACATGGTTTGAAGTAGGTCTTTGAAACTTGACACAATAAAGGAGTTCTCAGTTTTGTCTCTATGGTTTGTTTTATTCTTCAAGGAGCCCTAGGCACAGACTGTGGAAAAGCACTTTCATTGAGATGGTCTGCCAAGCTTCTAAGAAATAACGAGTTTCCGAAATACCAGCAAAGATTTTTTCACCCAAACTTGATGATACTTGGTGGTAATGATCAGTACACAAATCCCACTTGGCTCACCAAATTTTGTTCTTCTAGGTTGAAGCGTTCGTCTACAGTAGCAGGTTTTATATTTAGGTTTCTCTCTATTCTCTCCTATATAGATAGATGAACTTGGAACTCTAAAACAACATGATTTGTAGTAGCTCTTTGAAACTTGACAAAATAAAGGAGTTCTCAGTTTTGTCTCTATGGTTTGTTTCGTCTTCAAGTAGCCCTAGGCACAGACTGTGGAAAAGCACTTTCATTGAGAGGGGTTGCCAAGCTTCTAAGAAATAACGAGTTTCCGAAATACCGGCAAATATTTTTTCACCCAATCTTGATGATACTTGTTGCTAATGATCAGTACACAAATCCCACTTGGCTCACCAAATTTTGTTCTTCTAGGTTGAAGCGTTCGTCTACAGTAGCAGTTTTTATATTTAGGTTTCCCTCTGTTCTCTCATATATAGATAGATGAATTTGGAACTCTAAATCCAACATGGTTTGTAGTAGCTCTTTGAAACTTGACAAAATAAAGGAGTTCTCAGTTTTGTCTCCATGGCTTGTTTCCTCTTAAATTAGCCCTAGGCACAGACTGTGGAAAAGCACTTTCATTGAGAGGGGTTGCCAAGCTTCTAAAAAATTACGAGTTTCTGAAATACCAGCAAATATTTTTTCAACCAATCTTGATGATACTTGGTGCTAATGATCAGTACACAAATCCCACTTGGCTCAACAATTTTGTTCCTCTAGGTTGAAGCGTTCGTCTACAGTAGCAGTTTTTATATTTACGTTTCCCTCTGTTCTCTCCTATATAGATAGATGTATTTGGAACTCTAAATCCAACATGGTTTGTAGTAGCACTTTGAAACTTGACAAAATAAAGGAGTTCTCAGTTTTGTCTCTATGGTTTGTTTCCTCTTCAAGTAGCCCTAGGCACAGACTGTGGAAAAGCACTTTCATTGATAGGGGTTGCCAAGCTTCTAAGAAATTACGAGTTTCCGAAACACCAGCAAATATTTTTTCACGCAATCTTGATGATACTTGGTGGTAATGATCATTACACAAATCCCACTTGGCTCACCAAATTATGTTCTTCTAGGTTGAAGCGTTCGTCTACAGTAGCAGTTTTTATATTTAGGTTTCTCTCTGTTCTCTCCTATATAGATAGATGAATTTGGAACTCTAAATTCAACATGGTTTGTAGTAGCACTTTGAAATATGACAAAATAAAGGAGTTCTCAGTTTTGTCTCTATGGTTTGTTTCCTCTTCAAGTAGCCCTAGGCACACACTGTGGAAAAGCAGTTTCAATGAGATGGTCTGCCAAGCTTCTAAGAAATAAAGAGGTTCCGAAATACCTGCAAATATTTTTTGACCCAATCTTGATGATACTTGGTGGTAATGATCAGTACACAAATCCCACTTGGCTCACCAAATTTTGTTCTTCTAGGTTGAAGCATTCGTCTATAGTAGCAGTTTTTATATTTAGGTTTCCCTCTGTTCTCTCCTATATAGATAGATGAATTTGGAACTCTAAATCCAACATGGTTTGTAGTAGGTCTTTGAAACTTGACAAAATAAAGGAGTTCTCAATTTTGTCTCTATGGCTTGTTTCCTCTTCAAGTAGCCCTAGGCCTAGACTGTGGAAAAGCGCTTTCATTGAGAGGGGTTGCCAAGCTTCTAAGAAATAAGGAGATTCCGAAATACCAGCAAATATTTTTTCACCCAATCTTGATGATACTTGTTACTAATGATCAGTACACAAATCCCACTTGGCTCACCGAATTTTGTTCTTCTAGGTTGAAGCGTTCGTCTACAGTAGCACTTTTTATATTTTGGTTTCCCTCTGTTCTCTCCTATATGGATAGTTGAATTTGGAACTCTAAATAAAACATGGTTTGTAGTAGGTCTTTGAAACTTGACACAATAAAGGAGTTCTCAGTTTCGTCTCTATGGTTTGTTTAATCTTCAAGGAGCCCTAGGCACAGACTGTGGAAAAGCACTTTCATTGAGAGGGGTTGCCAAGCTTCTAAGAAATTACGAGTTTCCGAAATACCAGCAAATATTTTTTCACCCAATCTTGATGATAGTTGGTGGTAATGATCAGTACACAAATCAAACTTGGCTCACCAAATTTTGGTCTTCTAGGATGAAGCGTTCCTCTACAGTAGCAGTTTTTATATTTAGGTTTCCCTCTGTTCTGTCCTATATAGATAGATGAATTTGGAACACTAAATCCAACATGGTTTGTAGTAGCTCTTTGAAACTGGACGAAAGAAAGGAGTTCTCAGTTTTGTCTCTATGGTTTGTTTCGTCTTCAAGTAGCCCTAGGCACAGAAGGTGGATTAGCACTTTCATTGAGAGGGGGAGCCAATCTTCTAAGAAATAACGAGTTTCCGAAATACCAGCAAATATTTTTTCACCCAATCTTGATGATACTTGGTGTTAATGATCAGTACATATTTCCCACTTGGCTCACCACATTTTGTTATTCTAGGTTGAAGCGTTTGTCTACAGTAGCAGTTTTTATATTTAGGTTTCCCTCTGTTCTCTCCTATATAGATAGATGAATTTGGAACTCTAAATAAAACATGGTTTGTAGTAGGTCTTTGAAATTGACAAAATAAAGGAGTTCTCAGTTTTTTCTGTATGGTTTGTTTAATCTTCAAAAAGCACTAGGCACACACTGTGGAAAAGCACTTTCATTGAGATGGTTTGCCAAGCTTCCAAGAAATAACGAGTTTCCGAAATACCAGCAAATATTTTTTCACCCAATCTTGATGATACTTGGTGGTAATGATCAGTACACAAATCCCACTTGGCTCACCAAATTTTGTTCTTCTAGGTTGAAGCGTTCGTGTACAGTAGCAGTTTTTATATTTAGTTTTCCCGCTGTTCTCTCATATATTGATAGATGAATTTTGAACTCAAAATCCAACATGGTTTGTAGTAGCTCTTTGAAACTGGACAAAATAAAGGAGTTCTCAGTTTTGTCTCTATGGTTTGTTTCGTCTTCAAGTAGCCGTAGGCACAGGCTGTGGAAAAGCACTTTCATTGAGAGGGGTTGCCAAGCTTCGAAGAAATAACGAGTTTCCGAAATACCAGCAAATATTTTTTCACCCAATCTTGATGATACTTGTTGCTAATGATCAGTACACAAATCCCACTTGGCTCACCAAATTTTATTCTTCTAGTTTGAAGCGTTCGTCTACAGTAGCAGTTTTTATATTTAGGTTTCCCTCTGTTCTCTCATATATAGATAGATTAATTTGGAACTCTAAATCCAACATGGTTTGTAGTATCTCTTTGAAACTTGAAAAAATAAAGGAGTTCTCAGTTTTGTCTCTATGGTTTGTTTCGTCTTCAAGTAGCCCTACGCACAGACTGTGGAAAAGCACTTTCATTGAGAGGGGTTGCCAAGCTTCTAAGAAATAACGAGTTTCCGAAATACCAGCAAATATTTTTTCACCCAATCTTGATGATACTTGTTGCTAATGATCAGTACACAAATCCCACTTGGCTCACCAAATTTTATTCTTCTAGTTTGAAGCGTTCGTCTACAGTAGCAGTTTTTATATTTAGGTTTCCCTCTGTTCTCTCATATATAGATAGATTAATTTGGAACTCTAAATCCAACATGGTTTGTAGTAGCTTTTTGAAACTTGACAAAATAAAGGAGTTCTCAGTTTTGTCTCTATGGCTTGTTTCCTCTTCAAGTAGCCCTAGGCACAGACTGTGGAAAAGCACTCTCATTGAGAGGGGTTGCCAAGCTTCTAAGAAATAAGGAGTTTCCGAAATACCAGCAAATTTTTTTTCACATAATCTTGATGATACTTGGTGCTAATGATCAGTACACAAATCCCACTTGGCTCACCGAATTTTGTTATTCTAGTTAGAAGCGTTCATCTACAGTAGCAGTTTTTATATTTAGATTTCCCTCTGTTCTCTCCTATATAGATAGATGAATTTGGAACTCTAAATAAAACATGGTTTGAAGTAGGTCTTTGAAACTTGACAAAATAAAGGAGTTCTCAGTTTTGTCTCTATGGTTTGTTTATTCTTCAAGGAGCCCTAGGCACAGACTGTGGAAAAGCACTTTCATTGAGATTGGTTGCCAAGCTTCTAAGAAATTACGAGTTTCCAAAATACCAGCAAAATATTTTTTCACCCAATCTTGATGATACTTGGTGGTAATGATCAGTACACAAATCCCACTTGGCTCACCAAATTTTGTTCTTCTAGGTTGAAGCGTTCGTCTACAGTAGCAGTTTTTATATTTAGGTTTCTCTCTGTTCTCTCCTATATAGATAGATGAATTTGGAACTCTAAATTCAACATGGTTTGTAGTAGCACTTTGAAATATGACAAAATAAGGGATTTCTCAGTTTTGTCTCTATGGTTTGTTTCCTCTTCAAGTAGCCCTAGGCACACACTGTGGAAAAGCACTTCATTGAGATGGTCTGCCAAGCTTCTAGAAATAACGAGTTTCCGAAATACCAGCAAATATTTTTTCACCCAATCTTGATGATACTTGGTGGTGATGATCAGTACACAAATCCCACTTGGCTCACCAAATTTTGTTCTTCTAGGTTGAAGCGTTCGTCTACAGTAGCAGTTTTTATATTTAGGTTTCACTCTGTTCTCTCATATATAGATAGATGAATTTGGAACTCTAAATCCAACATGGTTTGTAGTAGCTCTTTGAAACTGGACAAAATAAAGGAGTTCTCAGTTTTGTCTCTATGGTTTGTTTCGTCTTCAAGTAGCCCTAGGCACAGACTGTGGAAAAGCACTTTCATTGAGAGGGGTTGCCAAGCTTCTAAGAAATAACGAGTTTCCGAAATACCAGCAAATATTTTTTCACCCAATCTTGATGATACTTGTTGCTAATGATCAGTACACAAATCCCACTTGGCTCACCAAATTTTATTCTTCTAGGTTGAAGCGTTCGTCTACAGTAGCAGTTTTTATATTTAGGTTTCCCTCTGTTCTCTCATATATAGATAGATTAATTTGGAACTCTAAATCCAACATGGTTTGTAGCAGCTTTTTGAAACTTGACAAAATAAAGGAGTTCTCAGTTTTGTCTCTATGGCTTGTTTCCTCTTCAAGTAGCCCTAGGCACAGACTGTGGAAAAGCACTCTCATTGAGAGGGGTTGCCAAGCTTCTAAGAAATAAGGAGTTTCCGAAATACCAGCAAATATTTTTTCACCCAATCTTGATGATACTTGGTGGTAATGATCAGTACATAAATCCCACTTGGCTCACCAAATTTTGTTCTTCTAGGTTGAAGCGTTCGTCTACAGTAGCAGTTTTTATATTTAGGTTTCCCTCTGTTCTCTCCTATATAGTTAGATGAATTTGGAACTCTAAATCCAACATGGTTTGTAGTAGCTCTTTGAAACTTGACAAAATAAAGGAGTTCTCAGTTTTGTCTCTATGGTTTGTTTCCTCTTCAAGTAGCCCTAGGCACACACTGTGGAAATGCACTTTCATTGAGATGGGTTGCCAAGCTTCTAAGAAATAACGAGTTTCCAAAGTACCAGCAAATATTTTTTCACCCAATCTTGATGATACTTGGTGGTAATGATCAGTACACAAATCCCACTTGGCTCACCAAATTTTGTTCTTGTAGGATGAAGCGTTCGTCTACAGTAGCAGTTTTTATATTTAGGTTTCCATCTGTTCTCTCCTATATAGATAGATGAATTTGGAACTCTAAATCCAACATGGTTTGTAGTAGCTCTTTGAAACTGGACAAAATAAAGGAGTTCTCAGTTTTGTCTCTATGGTTTGTATCGTCTTCAAGTAGCCTAAGCACAGACTGTGGAAAAGCACTTTCATTGAGAGCGGTTGCCAAGCTTCTAAGAAAATTACGAGTTTCCGAAATACCAGCAAATATTTTTTCACCCAAACTTGATGATACTTGGTGGTAATGATCATTACACAAATCCCACTTGGCTCAGCAAATTTTGTTCTTCTAGGTTGAAGCATTCGTCTACAGTAGCAGTTTTTATATTTAGGTTTCTCTCTGTTCTCTCCTATATAGATAGATGAATTTGGAACTCTAAATTCAACATGGTTTGTAGTAGCACTTTGAAATATGACAAAATAAAGGAGTTCTCAGTTTTGTCTCTATAGTTTGTTTCCTCTTCAAGTAGCCTTAGGAAAAACTGTGGAAAAGCACTTTCATTGAGATGGTCTGCCAAGCTTCTAAGAAATAACGAGTTTCCGAAATACCAGGAAATATTTTTTCACCCAATCTTGATGATACTTGGTGGTAATGATCAGTACACAAATCCCACTTGGCTCACCACATTTTGTTCTTCTAGTTTGAAGCGTTCGTCTACAGTAGCAGTTTTTATATTTAGGTTTCACTCTGTTCTCTCATATATAGATAGATGAATTTGGAACTCTAAATCCAACATGGTTTGTAGTAGCGCTTTGAAACTTGACAAAATAAAGGAGTTATCAGTTTTGTCTCTATGGTTTGTTTCCTCTTCAAGTAGGCCTAGGCACAGACTGTGGAAAAGCACTTTCATTGAGAGGGGTTGCAAAGCTTCTAAGAAATAACGAGTTTCCCAAAATACCAGCAAATATTTTTTCACCCAATCTTGATGATACTTGGTGCTAATGATCAGTACACATTTCGCACTTGGCTCACCAAATTTTGTTATTCTAGGTTGAAGCGTTTGTCTACAGTAGCAGTTTTTATATTTAGGTTTCCCTCTGTTCTCTCCTATATAGATAGATGAATTTGGAACTCTAAATAAAACATGGTTTGTAGTAGGTCTTTGAAACTTGACAAAAAAAAGGAGTTCTCAGTTTTTTCTGTATGGTTTGTTTAATCTTCAAAAAGCACTAGGCACACACTGTGGAAAAGCACTTTCATTGAGATGGTTTGCAAAGCTTCCAAGAAATAACGAGTTTCCGAAATACCACCAAATATTTTTTCACCCAATCTTGATGATACTTGGTGGTAATGATCAGTACACAAATCCCACTTGGCTCACAAAATTTTGTTCTTCTAGGTTGAAGCGTTCGTATACAGTAGCAGTTTTTATATTTAGTTTTCCCGCTGTTCTCTCATACATTGATAGATGAATTTGGAACTCAAAATCCAACATGGTTTGTACTAGCTCTTTGAAACTTGACAAAATAAAGGAGTTCTCAGTTTTGTCTCTATGGTTTGTTTATTCTTCAAGGAGCCCTAGGCACAGACTGTGGAAAAGCACTTTCATTGAGAGGTGTTGCCAAGCTTCTAAGAAATTACGAGTTTCCAAAATACCAGCAAATATTTTTTCACCCAATCTTGATGATACTTGGTGGTAATGATCAGTACACAAATCCCACTTGACTCACCAAATTTTGTTCTTTTAGGTTGAAGCGTTCGTCTACAGTAGCAGTTTTTATATTTAGGTTTCCCTCTGTTCTCTCCTATATAGTTAGATGAATTTGGAACTCTAAATCCAACATGGTTTGTAGTAGCTCTTTGAAACTTGACAAAATTAAGGAGTTCTCAGTTTTGTCTCTATGGTTTGTTTCGTCTTCAAGTAGCCCTACGCACAGACTGTGGAAAAGCACTTTCATTGAGAGGGGTTGCCAAGCTTCTAAGAAATAACGAGTTTCCGAAATACCAGCAAATATTTTTTCACCCAATCTTGATGATACTTGTTGCTAATGATCAGTACACAAATCCCACTTGGCTCACCAAATTTTATTCTTCTAGTTTGAAGCGTTCGTCTACAGTAGCAGTTTTTATATTTAGGTTTCCCTCTGTTCTCTCATATATAGATAGATTAATTTGGAACTCTAAATCCAACATGGTTTGTAGTAGCTTTTTGAAACTTGACAAAATAAAGGAGTTCTCAGTTTTGTCTCTATGGCTTGATTCCTCTTCAAGTAGCCCTAGGCACAGACTGTGGAAAAGCACTCTCATTGAGAGGGGTTGCCAAGCTTCTAAGAAATAAGGAGTTTCCGAAATACCAGCAAATTTTTTTTCACATAATCTTGATGATACTTGGTGCTAATGATCAGTACACAAATCCCACTTGGCTCACCGAATTTTGTTATTCTAGTTAGAAG
This sequence comes from Callospermophilus lateralis, assembly GCF_048772815.1. Lineage (NCBI taxonomy): Eukaryota > Metazoa > Chordata > Mammalia > Rodentia > Sciuridae > Callospermophilus > Callospermophilus lateralis. The sequence continues at coordinate 44,124 of NW_027515544.1, forward strand.
CGTTCATCTACAGTAGCAGTTTTTATATTTAGATTTCCCTCTGTTCTCTCCTATATAGATAGATGAATTTGGAACTCTAAATAAAACATGGTTTGAAGTAGGTCTTTGAAACTTGACAAAATAAAGGAGTTCTCAGTTTTGTCTCTATGGTTTGTTTATTCTTCAAGGAGCCCTAGGCACAGACTGTGGAAAAGCACTTTCATTGAGATTGGTTGCCAAGCTTCTAAGAAATTACGAGTTTCCAAAATACCAGCAAATATTTTTTCACCCAATCTTGATGATACTTGGTGGTAATGATCAGTACACAAATCACACTTGGCTCACCAAATTTTGTTCTTCTAGGTTGAAGCATTCGTCTACAGTAGCAGTTTTTATATTTAGGTTTCTCTCTGTTCTCTCCTATATAGATAGATGAATTTGGAACTCTAAATTCAACATGGTTTGTAGTAGCACTTTGAAATATGACAAAATAAAGGATTTCTCAGTTTTGTCTCTATGGTTTGTTTCCTCTTCAAGTAGCCCTAGGCACACACTGTGGAAAAGCACTTCATTGAGATGGTCTGCCAAGCTTCTAGAAATAACGAGTTTCCGAAATACCAGCAAATATTTTTTCACCCAAACTTGATGATACTTGGTGGTGATGATCAGTACACAAATCCCACTTGGCTCACCAAATTTTGTTCTTCTAGGTTGAAGCGTTCGTCTACAGTAGCAGTTTTTATATTTAGGTTTCACTCTGTTCTCTCATATATAGATAGATGAATTTGGAACTCTAAATCCAACATGGTTTGTAGTAGCTCTTTGAAACTGGACAAAATAAAGGAGTTCTCAGTTTTGTCTCTATGGTTTGTTTCGTCTTCAAGTAGCCCTAGGCACAGACTGTGGTAAAGCACTTTCATTGAGAGGGGTTGCCAAGCTTCTAAGAAATAACGAGTTTCCGAAATACCAGCAAATATTTTTTCACCCAATCTTGATGATACTTGTTGCTAATGATCAGTACACAAATCCCACTTGGCTCACCAAATTTTATTCTTCTAGGTTGAAGCGTTCGTCTACAGTAGCAGTTTTTATATTTAGGTTTCTCTCTGTTCTCTCCTATATAGATAGATGAATTTGGAACTCTAAATTCAACATGGTTTGTAGTAGCACTTTGAAATATGACAAAATAAAGGAGTTCTCAGTTTTGTCTCTATGGTTTGTTTCCTCTTCAAGTAGCCTTAGGAAAACTGTGGAAAAGCACTTTCATTGAGATGGTCTGCCAAGCTTCTAAGAAATAACGAGTTCCGAAATACCAGCAAATATTTTTTCACCCAATCTTGATGATACTTGGTGGTAATGATCAGTACACAAATCCCACTTGGCTCACCACATTTTGTTCTTCTAGTTTGAAGCGTTCGTCTACAGTAGCAGTTTTTATATTTAGGTTTCACTCTGTTCTCTCATATATAGATAGATGAATTTGGAACTCTAAATCCAACATGGTTTGTAGTAGCGCTTTGAAACTTGACAAAATAAAGGAGTTATCAGTTTTGTCTCTATGGTTTGTTTCCTCTTCAAGTAGCCCTAGGCACAGACTGTGGAAAAGCACTTTCATTGAGAGGGGTTGCCAAGCTTCTAAGAAATAACGAGTTTCCAAAATACCAGCAAATATTTTTTCACCCAATCTTGATGATACTTGGTGCTAATGATCAGTACACATTTCGCACTTGGCTCACCAAATTTTGTTATTCTAGGTTGAAGCGTTTGTCTACAGTAGCAGTTTTTATATTTAGGTTTCCCTCTGTTCTCTCCTATATAGATAGATGTATTTGGAACTCTAAATAAAACATGGTTTGTAGTAGGTCTTTGAAACTTGACAAAAAAAGGAGTTCTCAGTTTTTTCTGTATGGTTTGTTTAATCTTCAAAAAGCACTAGGCACACACTGTGGAAAAGCACTTTCATTGAGATGGTTTGCCAAGCTTCCAAGAAATAACGAGTTTCCGAAATACCACCAAATATTTTTTCACCCAATCTTGATGATACTTGGTGGTAATGATCAGTACACAAATCCCACTTGGCTCACAAAATTTTGTTCTTCTAGGTTGAAGCGTTCGTATACAGTAGCAGTTTTTATATTTAGTTTTCCCGCTGTTCTCTCATACATTGATAGATGAATTTGGAACTCAAAATCCAACATGGTTTGTACTAGCTCTTTGAAACTTGACAAAATAAAGGAGTTCTCAGTTTTGTCTCTATGGTTTGTTTATTCTTCAAGGAGCCCTAGGCACAGACTGTGGAAAAGCACTTTCATTGAGAGGTGTTGCCAAGCTTCTAAGAAATTACGAGTTTCCAAAATACCAGCAAATATTTTTTCACCCAATCTTGATGATACTTGGTGGTAATGATCAGTACACAAATCCCACTTGACTCACCAAATTTTGTTCTTCTAGGTTGAAGCGTTCGTCTACAGTAGCAGTTTTTATATTTAGGTTTCCCTCTGTTCTCTCCTATATAGTTAGATGAATTTGGAACTCTAAATCCAACATGGTTTGTAGTAGCTCTTTGAAACTTGACAAAATTAAGGAGTTCTCAGTTTTGTCTCTATGGTTTGTTTCGTCTTCAAGTAGCCCTACGCACAGACTGTGGAAAAGCACTTTCATTGAGAGGGGTTGCCAAGCTTCTAAGAAATAACGAGTTTCCGAAATACCAGCAAATATTTTTTCACCCAATCTTGATGATACTTGTTGCTAATGATCAGTACACAAATCCCACTTGGCTCACCAAATTTTATTCTTCTAGTTTGAAGCGTTCGTCTACAGTAGCAGTTTTTATATTTAGGTTTCCCTCTGTTCTCTCATATATAGATAGATTAATTTGGAACTCTAAATCCAACATGGTTTGTAGTAGCTTTTTGAAACTTGACAAAATAAAGGAGTTCTCAGTTTTGTCTCTATGGCTTGTTTCCTCTTCAAGTAGCCCTAGGCACAGACTGTGGAAAAGCACTCTCATTGAGAGGGGTTGCCAAGCTTCTAAGAAATAAGGAGTTTCTGAAATACCAGCAAATTTTTTTTCACATAATCTTGATGATACTTGGTGCTAATGATCAGTACACAAATCCCACTTGGCTCACCGAATTTTGTTATTCTAGTTAGAAGCGTTCATCTACAGTAGCAGTTTTTATATTTAGATTTCCCTCTGTTCTCTCCTATATAGATAGATGAATTTGGAACTCTAAATAAAACATGGTTTGAAGTAGGTCTTTGAAACTTGACAAAATAAAGGAGTTCTCAGTTTTGTCTCTATGGTTTGTTTATTCTTCAAGGAGCCCTAGGCACAGACTGTGGAAAAGCACTTTCATTGAGATTGGTTGCCAAGCTTCTAAGAAATTACGAGTTTCCAAAATACCAGCAAATATTTTTTCACCCAATCTTGATGATACTTGGTGGTAATGATCAGTACACAAATCCCACTTGGCTCACCAAATTTTGTTCTTCTAGGTTGAAGCGTTCGTCTACAGTAGCAGTTTTTATATTTAGGTTTCTCTCTGTTCTCTCCTATATAGATAGATGAATTTGGAACTCTAAATTCAACATGGTTTGTAGTAGCACTTTGAAATATGACAAAATAAAGGATTTCTCAGTTTTGTCTCTATGGTTTGTTTCCTCTTCAAGTAGCCCTAGGCACACACTGTGGAAAAGCACTTCATTGAGATGGTCTGCCAAGCTTCTAGAAATAACGAGTTTCCGAAATACCAGCAAATATTTTTTCACCCAATCTTGATGATACTTGGTGGTGATGATCAGTACACAAATCCCACTTGGCTCACCAAATTTTGTTCTTCTAGGTTGAAGCGTTCGTCTACAGTAGCAGTTTTTATATTTAGGTTTCACTCTGTTCTCTCATACATAGATAGATGAATTTGGAACTCTAAATCCAACATGGTTTGTAGTAGCTCTTTGAAACTGGACAAAATAAAGGAGTTCTCAGTTTTGTCTCTATGGTTTGTTTCGTCTTCAAGTAGCCCTAGGCACAGACTGTGGAAAAGCACTTTCATTGAGAGGGGTTGCCAAGCTTCTAAGAAATAACGAGTTTCCGAAATACCAGCAAATATTTTTTCACCCAATCTTGATGATACTTGTTGCTAATGATCAGTACACAAATCCCACTTGGCTCACCAAATTTTATTCTTCTAGGTTGAAGCGTTCGTCTACAGTAGCAGTTTTTATATTTAGGTTTCCCTCTGTTCTCTCATATATAGATAGATTAATTTGGAACTCTAAATCCAACATGGTTTGTAGCAGCTTTTTGAAACTTGACAAAATAAAGGAGTTCTCAGTTTTGTCTCCATGGCTTGTTTCCTCTTCAAGTAGCCCTAGGCACAGACTGTGGAAAAGCACTCTCATTGAGAGGGGTTGCCAAGCTTCTAAGAAATTACGAGTTTCCAAAATACCAGCAAATATTTTTTCACCCAATCTTGATGATACTTGGTGGTAATGATCAGTACACAAATCCCACTTGGCTCACCAAATTTTGTTCTTCTAGGTTGAAGCGTTCGTCTACAGTAGCAGTTTTTATATTTAGGTTTCCCTCTGTTCTCTCCTATATAGTTAGATGAATTTGGAACTCTAAATCCAACATGGTTTGCAGTAGCTCTTTGAAACTTGACAAAATAAAGGAGTTCTCAGTTTTGTCTCTATGGTTTGTTTCCTCTTCAAGTAGCCCTAGGCACACACTGTGGAAATGCACTTTCATTGAGAAGGGTTGCCAAGCTTCTAAGAAATAACGAGTTTCCAAAGTACCAGCAAATATTTTTTCACCCAATCTTGATGATACTTGGTGGTAATGATCAGTACACAAATCCCACTTGGCTCACCAAATTTTGTTCTTGTAGGATGAAGCGTTCGTCTACAGTAGCAGTTTTTATATTTAGGTTTCCATCTGTTCTCTCCTATATAGATAGATGAATTTGGAACTCTAAATCCAACATGGTTTGTAGTAGCTCTTTGAAACTGGACAAAATAAAGGAGTTCTCAGTTTTGTCTCTATGGTTTGTATCGTTTTCAAGTAGCCCTAGGCACAGACTGTGGAAAAGCACTTTCATTGAGAGCGGTTGCCAAGCTTCTAAGAAATTACGAGTTTCCGAAATACCAGCAAATATTTTTTCACCCAAACTTGATGATACTTGGTGGTAATGATCATTACACAAATCCCACTTGGCTCAGCAAATTTTGTTCTTCTAGGTTGAAGCATTCGTCTACAGTAGCAGTTTTTATATTTAGGTTTCTCTCTGTTCTCTCCTATATAGATAGATGAATTTGGAACTATAAATTCAACATGGTTTGTAGTAGCACTTTGAAATATGACAAAATAAAGGAGTTCTCAGTTTTGTCTCTATGGTTTGTTTCCTCTTCAAGTAGCCTTAGGAAAAACTGTGGAAAAGCACTTTCATTGAGATGGTCTGCCAAGCTTGTAAGAAATAACGAGTTTCCGAAATACCAGCAAATATTTTTTCACCCAATCTTGATGATACTTGGTGGTAATGATCAGTACACAAATCCCACTTGGCTCACCACATTTTGTTCTTCTAGTTTGAAGCGTTCGTCTACAGTAGCAGTTTTTATATTTAGGTTTCACTCTGTTCTCTCATATATAGATAGATGAATTTGGAACTCTAAATCCAACATGGTTTGTAGTAGCGCTTTGAAACTTGACAAAATAAAGGAGTTATCAGTTTTGTCTCTATGGTTTGTTTCCTCTTCAAGTAGCCCTAGGCACAGACTGTGGAAAAGCACTTTCATTGAGAGGGGTTGCCAAGCTTCTAAGAAATAACGAGTTTCCAAAATACCAGCAAATATTTTTTCACCCAATCTTGATGATACTTGGTGCTAATGATCAGTACACATTTCGCACTTGGCTCACCAAATTTTGTTATTCTAGGTTGAAGCGTTTGTCTACAGTAGCAGTTTTTATATTTAGGTTTCCCTCTGTTCTCTCCTATATAGATAGATGAATTTGGAACTCTAAATAAAACATGGTTTGTAGTAGGTCTTTGAAACTTGACAAAAAAAAGGAGTTCTCAGTTTTTTCTGTATGGTTTGTTTAATCTTCAAAAAGCACTAGGCACACACTGTGGAAAAGCACTTTCATTGAGATGGTTTGCCAAGCTTCCAAGAAATAACGAGTTTCCGAAATACCACCAAATATTTTTTCACCCAATCTTGATGATACTTGGTGGTAATGATCAGTACACAAATCCCACTTGGCTCACAAAATTTTGTTCTTCTAGGTTGAAGCGTTCGTATACAGTAGTAGTTTTTATATTTAGTTTTCCCGCTGTTCTCTCATACATTGATAGATGAATTTGGAACTCAAAATCCAACATGGTTTGTACTAGCTCTTTGAAACTTGACAAAATAAAGGAGTTCTCAGTTTTGTCTCTATGGTTTGTTTATTCTTCAAGGAGCCCTAGGCACAGACTGTGGAAAAGCACTTTCATTGAGAGGTGTTGCCAAGCTTCTAAGAAATTACGAGTTTCCAAAATACCAGCAAATATTTTTTCACCCAATCTTGATGATACTTGGTGGTAATGATCAGTACTCAAATCCCACTTGACTCACCAAATTTTGTTCTTCTAGGTTGAAGCGTTCGTCTACAGTAGCAGTTTTTATATTTAGGTTTCCCTCTGTTCTCTCCTATATAGTTAGATGAATTTGGAACTCTAAATCCAACATGGTTTGTAGTAGCTCTTTGAAACTTGACAAAATTAAGGAGTTCTCAGTTTTGTCTCTATGGTTTGTTTCGTCTTCAAGTAGCCCTAGGCACAGACTGTGGAAAAGCAATTTCATTGAGAGCGGTTGCCAAGCTTCTAAGAAATTACGAGTTTCCGAAATACCAGCAAATATTTTTTCACCCAAACTTGATGATACTTGGTGGTAATGATCATTACACAAATCCCACTTGGCTCAGCAAATTTTGTTCTTCTAGGTTGAAGCGTTCGTCTACAGTAGCAGTTTTTATATTTAGGTTTCTCTCTGTTCTCTCCTATATAGATAGATGAATTTGGAACTCTAAATTCAACATGGTTTGTAGTAGCACTTTGAAATATGACAAAATAAAGGATTTCTCAGTTTTGTCTCTATGGTTTGTTTCCTCTTCAAGTAGCCCTAGGCACACACTGTGGAAAAGCACTTCATTGAGATGGTCTGCCAAGCTTCTAGAAATAACGAGTTTCCGAAATACCAGCAAATATTTTTTCACCCAATCTTGATGATACTTGGTGGTAATGATCAGTACACAAATCCCACTTGGCTCACCAAATTTTGTTCTTCTAGGTTGAAGCGTTCGTATACAGTAGCAGTTTTTATATTTAGGTTTCACTCTGTTCTCTCATATATAGATAGATGAATTTGGAACTCTAAATCCAACATGGTTTGTAGTAGCTCTTTGAAACTTGACAAAATAACGGAGTTCTCCGTTTTGTCTCTATGGTTTGTTTCCTCTTGAAGTAGCCCTAGGCACACACTGTGGAAAAGCACTTTCATTGAGATGGTCTGCCAAGCTTCTAGGAAATAACGAGTTTCCGAAATACCAGCAAATATTTTTTCACCCAATCTTGATGATACTTGTTGCTACTGATCAGTACACAAATCCCACTTGGCTCACCAAATTTTGTTCTTCTAGGTTGAAGCGTTCATCTACAGTAGCAGTTTTTATATTTAGGTTTCCCTCTGTTCTCTCCTGTATAGATAGATGAATTTGGAACTCTAAATTCAACATGGTTTGTAGTAGCACTTTGAAATATGACAAAATAAAGGAGTTCTCAGTTTTGTCTCTATGGTTTGTTTCCTCTTCAAGTAGCCTTAGGAAAAACTGTGGAAAAGCACTTTCATTGTGATGGTCTGCCAAGCTTCTAAGAAATAACGAGTTTCCGAAATACCAGCAAATATTTTTTCACCCAATCTTGATGATACTTGGTGGTAATGATCAGTACACAAATCCCACTTGGCTCACCACATTTTGTTCTTCTAGGTTGAAGCGTTCGTCTACAGTAGCAGTTTTTATATTTAGGTTTCACTCTGTTCTCTCATATATAGATAGATGAATTTGGAACTCTAAATCCAACATGGTTTGTAGTAGCGCTTTGAAACTTGACAAAATAAAGGAGTTCTCAGTTTTGTCTCTATGGTTTGTTTCCTCTTCAAGTAGCCCTAGGCACAGACTGTGGAAGAGCACTTTCATTGAGAGGGGTTGCCAAGCTTCTAAGAAATAACGAGTTTCCAAAATACCAGCAAATATTTTTTCACCCAATCTTTATGATACTTGGTGCTAATGATCAGTACACATTTCCCACTTGGCTCACCAAATTTTGCTATTCTAGGTTGAAGCGTTTGTCTACAGTAGCAGTTTTTATATTTAGGTTTCCCTCTGTTCTCTCCTATATAGATAGATGAATTTGGAACTCTAAATCCAACATGGTTTGTAGTAGCTCTTTGAAACTTGACAAAATAAAGGAGTTCTCAGTTTTTTCTGTATGGTTTGTTTAATCTTCAAAAAGCACTAGGCACACACTGTGGAAAAGCACTTTCATTGAGATGGTCTGCCAAGCTTCTAGAAATAACGAGTTTCCGAAATACCAGCAAATATTTTTTACCCAATGTTGATGATACTTGGTGGTAATGATAAGTACACAAATCCCACTTGGCTCACCAAATTTTGTTCTTCTAGGTTGAAGCGTTCGTCTACAGTAGCAGTTTTTATATTTAGGTTTCACTCTGTTCTCTCCTATATAGATAGATGAATTTGGAACTCTAAATAAAACATCGTTTGTAGTAGGTCTTTGAAACTTGACAAAATAAAGGAGTTCTCAGTTTCCTCTCTATGGTTTGTTTAATGTTCTAGGAGCCCTAGGCACAGACTGTGGAAAAGCACTTTCATTGATAGGGGTTGCCAAGCTTCTAAGAAATAACGAGTTTCTGTAATACCAGCAAATATTTTTTCACCCAATCTTGATGATACTTGTTACTAATGATCAGTACACAAATCCCACTTGGCTCACCAAATTTTGTTCTTCGAGGTTGAAGCGTTCGTCTACAGTAGCAGTTTTTATATTTAGGTTTCTCTCTGTTCTCTCCTATATAGATAGATGAACTTGGAACTCTAAATCCAACATGGTTTGTAGTAGCTCTTTGAAACTGGACAAAATAAAGGAGTTCTCAGTTTTGTCTCTATGGTTTGTTTCGTCTTCAATTAGCCCTAGGTACAGACTGTGGAAAAGCACTTTCATTTAGATTGGTTGCCAAGCTTCTAAGAAATAAGGAGTTTCCGAAATAGCAGCAAATATTTTTTCACCCAATCTTGATGATACTTGGTGGTAATGGTCAGTACACAATTCCCACTTGGCTCACCAAATTTTGTTCTTCTAGGTTGAAGCGTTCGTCTACAGTAGCAGTTTTTATATTTAGGTTTTCCTCTTTTCTCTCATATATAGATAGATGAATTTGGAACTCTAAATCCAACATGGTTTGTAGTAGCTCTTTGAAACTTGACCAAATAAAGGAGTTCTCAGTTTTGTCTCTATGGCTTGTTTCCTCTTCAAGTAGCCCTAGGCACAGACTGTGGAAAAGCACTTTCATTTAGTTGGTTGCCAAGCTTCTAAGAAATAAGGAGTTGCGAAATACCAGCAAATATTTTTTCACATAATCTTGATGATACTTGGTGCTAATGATCATTACACATTTCTCACTTGGCTCACCAAATTTTGTTATTCTAGGTTGAAGCGTTCGTCTACAGTAGCAGTTTTTATATTTAGGTTTCCCTCTGTTCTCTCCTATATGGATAGTTGAATTTGGAACTCTAAATAAAACATGGTATGTAGTAGGTCTTTGAAACTTGACAAAATAAAGGAGTTCTCAGTTTTGTCTCTATGGTTTGTTTAATCTTCAAGTAGCCTTAGGCACAGAATGTGGAAAAGCACTTTCATTGAGAGGGGTTGCAAAACTTCTAAGAAATTACGAGTTTCCGAAATACCAGCAAATATTTTTTCACCCAATCTTGATGATACTTGGTGGTAATGATCAGTACACAAATCCCACTTGGCTCACCAAATTTTGTTATTCTAGGTTGAAGCGTTCCTCTACAGTAGCAGTTTTTATATTTAGGTTTCCCTCTGTTCTCTCCTATATAGATAGATGAATTTGGAACTCTAAATCCAACATGGTTTGTAGTAGCTCTTGAAACTTGATAAAATAAAGGAGTTCTCAGTTTTTTCTCTATGGTTTGTTTCCTCTTCAAGTAGCCCTAGGCACAGACTGTGGAAAAGCACTTTCATTGAGAGGGATTGCGAATCTTCTAAGAAATTACGAGTTTCCAAAATACCAGCAAATATTTTTTCACGCAATCTCATGATACTTGGTGGTAATGATCATTACACAAATCCTACTTGGCTCACCAAATTTTGTTCTTCTAGGTTGAAGCGTTCGTCTACAGTAGCAGTTTTTATATTTAGGTTTCTCTCTGTTCTCTCCTATATAGATAGATGAATTTGGAACTCTAAATTCAACATGGTTTGTAGTAGCACTTTGAAATATGACAAAATAAAGGAGTTCTCAGTTTTTTCTCTATGGTTTGTTTCGTCTTCAAGTAGCCCTAGGCACAGACTGTGGAAAAGCACTTTCATTGAGAGGGGTTGCCAAGCTTCTAAGAAATTATGATTTTGAGAAATACCAGCAAATATTTTTTCACCCAATATTGATGATACTTGGAGCTAATGATCATTACACATTTCCCACTTGGCTCACCAAATTTTGTTATTCTAGGTTGAAGCGTTCGTCTACAGTAGCAGTTTTTATATATAGGTTTCCCTCTGTTCTCCCCTATATAGATAGATGAATTTGGAACTCTAAATAAAACATGGTTTGTAGTAGGTCTTTGAAACTTGACAAAATAAAGGAGTTCTCAGTTTTGTCTCTATGGTTTGTTTAATCTTCAAGGAGCCCTAGGCACAGACTGTGGAAAAGCACTTTCATTGAGAGGGGTTGCCAAGCTTCTAAGAAAAAACGAGTTTCTGAAATACCAGCAAATATTTTTTCACCCAATCTTGATGATACTTGGTGGTAATGACCAGTACACAAACCCCACTTGGCTCACCAAATTTTGTTCTTCTAGGTTGAAGCGTTCGTCTTGAGTAGCAGTTTTTATATTTAGGTTTCCCTCTATTCTCTCCTATATAGTTAGATGAATTTGGAAATCTAAATCCAACATGGTTTGTAGTAGCTCTTTGAAACTTGACAAAATAAAGGGGTTCTCAGTTTTGTCTCTATGGTTTGTTTCCTCTTCAAGTAGCCCTAGGCACACACTGTGGAAATGCACTTTCATTGAGATGGGTTGCCAAGCTTCTAAGAAATAACGAGTTTCCGAAATACCAGCAAATATTTTTTCACCCAATCTTGATGATACTTGGTGGTAATGATCAGTACACAAATCCCACTTGGCTCACCAAATTATGTTCTTCTAGGTTGAAGCGTTCATCTACAGTAGCAGTTTTTATATTTAGGTTTCCCTCTGTTCTCTCCTGTATAGATAGATGAATTTGGAACTCTAAATTCAACATGGTTTGTAGTAGCACTTTGAAATATGACAAAATAAAGGAGTTCTCAGTTTTGTCTCTATGGTTTGTTTCCTCTTCAAGTAGCCTTAGGAAAAACTGTGGAAAAGCACTTTCATTGTGATGGTCTGCCAAGCTTCTAAGAAATAACGAGTTTCCGAAATACCAGCAAATATTTTTTCACCCAATCTTGATGATACTTGGTGGTAATGATCAGTACACAAATCCCACTTGGCTCACCACATTTTGTTCTTCTAGGTTGAAGCGTTCGTCTACAGTAGCAGTTTTTATATTTAGGTTTCACTCTGTTCTCTCATATATAGATAGATGAATTTGGAACTCTAAATCCAACATGGTTTGTAGTAGCGCTTTGAAACTTGACAAAATAAAGGAGTTCTCAGTTTTGTCTCTATGGTTTGTTTCCTCTTCAAGTAGCCCTAGGCACAGACTGTGGAAGAGCACTTTCATTGAGAGGGGTTGCCAAGCTTCTAAGAAATAACGAGTTTCCAAAATACCAGCAAATATTTTTTCACCCAATCTTTATGATACTTGGTGCTAATGATCAGTACACATTTCCCACTTGGCTCACCAAATTTTGCTATTCTAGGTTGAAGCGTTTGTCTACAGTAGCAGTTTTTATATTTAGGTTTCCCTCTGTTCTCTCCTATATAGTTAGATGAATTTGGAACTCTAAATCCAACATGGTTTGTAGTAGCTCTTTGAAACTTGACAAAATAAAGGAGTTCTCAGTTTTGTCTCTATGGTTTGTTTCCTCTTCAAGTAGGCCTAGGCACACACTGTGGAAATGCACTTTCATTGAGAAGGGTTGCCAAGCTTCTAAGAAATAACGAGTTTCCAAAGTACCAGCAAATATTTTTTCACCCAATCTTGATGATACTTGGTGGTAATGATCAGTACACAAATCCCACTTGGCTCACCAAATTTTGTTCTTGTAGGATGAAGCGTTCGTCCACAGTAGCAGTTTTTATATTTAGGTTTCCATCTGTTCTCTCCTATATAGATAGATGAATTTGGAACTCTAAATCCAACATGGTTTGTAGTAGCTCTTTGAAACTGGACAAAATAAAGGAGTTCTCAGTTTTGTCTCTATGGTTTGTATCGTCTTCAAGTAGCCCTAGGCACAGACTGTGGAAAAGCACTTTCATTGAGAGCGGTTGCCAAGCTTCTAAGAAATTACGAGTTTCCGAAATACCAGCAAATATTTTTTCACCCAAACTTGATGATACTTGGTGGTAATGATCATTACACAAATCCCACTTGGCTCAGCAAATTTTGTTCTTCTAGGTTGAAGCATTCGTCTACAGTAGCAGTTTTTATATTTAGGTTTCTCTCTGTTCTCTCCTATATAGATAGATGAATTTGGAACTATAAATTCAACATGGTTTGTAGTAGCACTTTGAAATATGACAAAATAAAGGAGTTCTCAGTTTTGTCTCTATGGTTTGTTTCCTCTTCAAGTAGCCTTAGGAAAAAACTGTGGAAAAGCACTTTCATTGAGATGGTCTGCCAAGCTTGTAAGAAATAACGAGTTTCCGAAATACCAGCAAATATTTTTCCACCCAATCTTGATGATACTTGGTGGTAATGATCAGTACACAAATCCCACTTGGCTCACCACATTTTGTTCTTCTAGTTTGAAGCGTTCGTCTACAGTAGCAGTTTTTATATTTAGGTTTCACTCTGTTCTCTCATATATAGATAGATGAATTTGGAACTCTAAATCCAACATGGTTTGTAGTAGCGCTTTGAAACTTGACAAAATAAAGGAGTTATCAGTTTTGTCTCTATGGTTTGTTTCCTCTTCAAGTAGCCCTAGGCACAGACTGTGGAAAAGCACTTTCATTGAGAGGGGTTGCCAAGCTTCTGAGAAATAACGAGTTTCCAAAATACCAGCAAATATTTTTTCACCAATCTTGATGATACTTGGTGCTAATGATCAGTACACATTTCGCACTTGGCTCACCAAATTTTGTTATTCTAGGTTGAAGCGTTTGTCTACAGTAGCAGTTTTTATATTTAGGTTTCCCTCTGTTCTCTCCTATATAGATAGATGAATTTGGAACTCTAAATAAAACATGGTTTGTAGTAGGTCTTTGAAACTTGACAAAAAAAAGGAGTTCTCAGTTTTTTCTGTATGGTTTGTTTAATCTTCAAAAAGCACTAGGCACACACTGTGGAAAAGCACTTTCATTGAGATGGTTTGCCAAGCTTCCAAGAAATAACGAGTTTCCGAAATACCACCAAATATTTTTTCACCCAATCTTGATGATACTTGGTGGTAATGATCAGTACACAAATCCCACTTGGCTCACAAAATTTTGTTCTTCTAGGTTGAAGCGTTCGTATACAGTAGCAGTTTTTATATTTAGTTTTCCCGCTGTTCTCTCATACATTGATAGATGAATTTGGAACTCAAAATCCAACATGGTTTGTACTAGCTCTTTGAAACTTGACAAAATAAAGGAGTTCTCAGTTTTGTCTCTATGGTTTGTTTATTCTTCAAGGAGCCCTAGGCACAGACTGTGGAAAAGCACTTTCATTGAGAGGTGTTGCCAAGCTTCTAAGAAATTACGAGTTTCCAAAATACCAGCAAATATTTTTTCACCCAATCTTGATGATACTTGGTGGTAATGATCAGTACACAAATCCCACTTGACTCACCAAATTTTGTTCTTCTAGGTTGAAGCGTTCGTCTACAGTAGCAGTTTTTATATTTAGGTTTCCCTCTGTTCTCTCCTATATAGTTAGATGAATTTGGAACTCTAAATCCAACATGGTTTGTAGTAGCTCTTTGAAACTTGAGAAAATTAAGGAGTTCTCAGTTTTGTCTCTATGGTTTGTTTCGTCTTCAAGTAGCCCTAGGCACAGACTGTGGAAAAGCAATTTCATTGAGAGCGGTTTCCAAGCTTCTAAGAAATTACGAGTTTCCGAAATACCAGCAAATATTTTTTCACCCAAACTTGATGATACTTGGTGGTAATGATCATTACACAAATCCCACTTGGCTCAGCAAATTTTGTTCTTCTAGGTTGAAGCGTTCGTCTACAGTAGCAGTTTTTATATTTAGGTTTCTCTCTGTTCTCTCCTATATAGATAGATGAATTTGGAACTCTAAATTCAACATGGTTTGTAGTAGCACTTTGAAATATGACAAAATAAAGGATTTCTCAGTTTTGTCTCTATGGTTTGTTTCCTCTTCAAGTAGCCCTAGGCACACACTGTGGAAAAGCACTTCATTGAGATGGTCTGCCAAGCTTCTAGAAATAACGAGTTTCCGAAATACCAGCAAATATTTTTTCACCCAATCTTGATGATACTTGGTGGTAATGATCAGTACACAAATCCCACTTGGCTCACCAAATTTTGTTCTTCTAGGTTGAAGCGTTCGTATACAGTAGCAGTTTTTATATTTAGGTTTCACTCTGTTCTCTCATATATAGATAGATGAATTTGGAACTCTAAATCCAACATGGTTTGTAGTAGCTCTTTGAAACTTGACAAAATAACGGAGTTCTCCGTTTTGTCTCTATGGTTTGTTTCCTCTTGAAGTAGCCCTAGGCACACACTGTGGAAAAGCACTTTCATTGAGATGGTCTGCCAAGCTTCTAGGAAATAACGAGTTTCCGAAATACCAGCAAATATTTTTTCACCCAATCTTGATGATACTTGTTGCTACTGATCAGTACACAAATCCCACTTGGCTCACCAAATTTTGTTCTTCTAGTTGGAAGCGTTCGTCTACAGTAGAAGTTTTTATATTTAGGTTTCCCTCTGTTCTCTCCTATATAGTTAGATGAATTTGGAACTCTAAATCCAACATGATTTGTAGTAGCTCTTTAAAATATGACAAAATAAAGGAGTTCTCAGTTTTGTCTCTATGGTTTGTTTCCTCTTCAAGAAGCCCTAGGCACACACTTTGGAAAAGCACTTTCATTGAGATGGTTTGCCAAGCTTCTAAGAAATAACGAGTTTCCGAAATACCAGCAAATATTTTTTCACCCAATCTTGATGATACTTGGTTGTAATGATCAGTACACAAATCCCACTTGGCTCACCAAATTTTGTTCTTCTAGGTTGAAGCGTTCGTCTACAGTAGCAGTTTTTATATTTAGTTTTCCCTCTGTTCTCTTATATATAGATAGATGAATTTGGAACTCAAAATCCAACATGGTTTGTACTAGCTCTTTGAAACTTGACAAAATAAAGGAGTTCTCAGTTTTGTCTCTATGGTTTGTTTCGTGTTCAAGTGGCCCTAGGCACACACTGTGGAAAAGCACTTTCATTGAGATGGTCTGCCAAGCTTCTAAGAAATAACGAGTTTCCGAAATACCAGCAAATATTTTTTCACCCAATCTTGATGATACTTGGTGGTAATGATCAGTACACAAATCCCACTTGGCTCACCAAATTTTGTTCTGCTAGGTTGAAGCGTTCATCTACAGTAGCAGTTTTTATATTTAGGTTTCCCTCTGTTCTCTCCTACATAGATAGATGAATTTGGAACTCTAAATCCAACATGGTTTGTAGTAGCTCTCTGAAACTGGACAAAATAAAGGAGTTCTCAGTTTTGTCTCTATGGTTTGTTTCGTCTTCAAGTAGCCCTAGGCACAGACTGTGGATCAGCACTTTCATTGTGAGGGGTTGCCAATCTTCTAAGAAATAACGAGTTTCCGAAATACCAGCAAATATTTTTTAACCCAATCTTGATGATACTTGGTGGTAATGATCATTACACAAATCCCACTTGGCTCACCAAAATTTGTTCTTCTAGATTGAAGCGTTCGTCTACAGTAGGAGTTTTTATATTTAGGTTTCTCTCTGATCTCTCCTATATAGTTAGATGAATTTGGAACTCTAAATTCAACATGGTTTGTAGTAGCACTTTGAAATATGACAAAATAAAGGAGTTCTCAGTTTTGTCTCTATGGTTTGTTTCCTCTTCAAGTAGCCTTAGGAAAAACTGTGGAAAAGCACTTTCATTGTGATGGTCTGCCAAGCTTCTAAGAAATAACGAGTTTCCGAAATACCAGCAAATATTTTTTCACCCAATCTTGATGATACTTGGTGGTAATGATCAGTACACAAATCCCACTTGGCTCACCACATTTTGTTCTTCTAGGTTGAAGCGTTCGTCTACAGTAGCAGTTTTTATATTTAGGTTTCACTCTGTTCTCTCATATATAGATAGATGAATTTGGAACTCTAAATCCAACATGGTTTGTAGTAGCGCTTTGAAACTTGACAAAATAAAGGAGTTCTCAGTTTTGTCTCTATGGTTTGTTTCCTCTTCAAGTAGCCCTAGGCACAGACTGTGGAAGAGCACTTTCATTGAGAGGGGTTGCCAAGCTTCTAAGAAATAACGAGTTTCCAAAATACCAGCAAATATTTTTTCACCCAATCTTTATGATACTTGGTGCTAATGATCAGTACACATTTCCCACTTGGCTCACCAAATTTTGCTATTCTAGGTTGAAGCGTTTGTCTACAGTAGCAGTTTTTATATTTAGGTTTCCCTCTGTTCTCTCCTATATAGATAGATGAATTTGGAACTCTAAATCCAACATGGTTTGTAGTAGCTCTTTGAAACTTGACAAAATAAAGGAGTTCTCAGTTTTTTCTGTATGGTTTGTTTAATCTTCAAAAAGCACTAGGCACACACTGTGGAAAAGCACTTTCATTGAGATGGTCTGCCAAGCTTCTAGAAATAACGAGTTTCCGAAATACCAGCAAATATTTTTTACCCAATGTTGATGATACTTGGTGGTAATGATAAGTACACAAATCAAACTTGGCTCACCAAATTTTGTTCTTCTAGGTTGAAGCGTTCGTCTACAGTAGCAGTTTTTATATTTAGGTTTCACTCTGTTCTCTCCTATATAGATAGATGAATTTGGAACTCTAAATAAAACATCGTTTGTAGTAGGTCTTTGAAACTTGACAAAATAAAGGAGTTCTCAGTTTCGTCTCTATGGTTTGTTTAATGTTCTAGGAGCCCTAGGCACAGACTGTGGAAAAGCACTTTCATTGATAGGGGTTGCCAAGCTTCTAAGAAATAACGAGTTTCTGTAATACCAGCAAATATTTTTTCACCCAATCTTGATGATACTTGTTACTAATGATCAGTACACAAATCCCACTTGGCTCACCAAATTTTGTTCTTCGAGGTTGAAGCGTTCGTCTACAGTAGCAGTTTTTATATTTAGGTTTCTCTCTGTTCTCTCCTATATAGATAGATGAACTTGGAACTCTAAATCCAACATGGTTTGTAGTAGCTCTTTGAAACTTGACAAAATAAAGGAGTTCTCAGTTTTGTCTCTATGGTTTGTTTCGTCTTCAATTAGCCCTAGGTACAGACTGTGGAAAAGCACTTTCATTTAGATTGGTTGCCAAGCTTCTAAGAAATAAGGAGTTTCCGAAATAGCAGCAAATATTTTTTCACCCAATCTTGATGATACTTGGTGGTAATGGTCAGTACACAATTCCCACTTGGCTCACCAAATTTTGTTCTTCAAGGTTGAAGCGTTCGTCTACAGTAGCAGTTTTTATATTTAGGTTTTCCTCTTTTCTCTCATATATAGATAGATGAATTTGGAACTCTAAATCCAACATGGTTTGTAGTAGCTCTTTGAAACTTGACCAAATAAAGGAGTTCTCAGTTTTGTCTCTATGGCTTGTTTCCTCTTCAAGTAGCCCTAGGCACAGACTGTGGAAAAGCACTTTCATTTAGTTGGTTGCCAAGCTTCTAAGAAATAAGGAGTTGCGAAATACCAGCAAATATTTTTTCACATAATCTTGATGATACTTGGTGCTAATGATCATTACACATTTCTCACTTGGCTCACCAAATTTTGTTATTCTAGGTTGAAGCGTTCGTCTACAGTAGCAGTTTTTATATTTAGGTTTCCCTCTGTTCTCTCCTATATGGATAGTTGAATTTGGAACTCTAAATAAAACATGGTCTGTAGTAGGTCTTTGAAACTTGACAAAATAAAGGAGTTCTCAGTTTTGTCTCTATGGTTTGTTTAATCTTCAAGTAGCCTTAGGCACAGACTGTGGAAAAGCACTTTCATTGAGAGGGGTTGCCAAACTTCTAAGAAATTACGAGTTTCCGAAATACCAGCAAATATTTTTTCACCCAATCTTGATGATACTTGGTGGTAATGATCAGTACACAAATCCCACTTGGCTCACCAAATTTTGTTATTCTAGGTTGAAGCGTTCCTCTACAGTAGCAGTTTTTATATTTAGGTTTCCCTCTGTTCTCTCCTATATAGATAGATGAATTTGGAACTCTAAATCCAACATGGTTTGTAGTAGCTCTTGAAACTTGATAAAATAAAGGAGTTCTCAGTTTTGTCTCTATGGTTTGTTTCCTCTTCAAGTAGCCCTAGGCACAGACTGTGGAAAAGCACTTTCATTGAGAGGGATTGCGAATCTTCTAAGAAATTACGAGTTTCCAAAATACCAGCAAATATTTTTTCACGCAATCTCATGATACTTGGTGGTAATGATCATTACACAAATCCTACTT
Organism: Callospermophilus lateralis; assembly: GCF_048772815.1. NCBI lineage: Eukaryota > Metazoa > Chordata > Mammalia > Rodentia > Sciuridae > Callospermophilus > Callospermophilus lateralis. Next base: position 63,258 of record NW_027515544.1, read on the forward strand.
GGCTCACCAAATTTTGTTCTTCTAGGTTGAAGCGTTTGTCTACAGTAGCAGTTTTTATATTTAGGTTTCTCTCTGTTCTCTCCTATATAGATAGATGAATTTGGAACTCTAAATTCAACATGGTTTGTAGTAGCACTTTGAAATATGACAAAATAAAGGAGTTCTCAGTTTTGTCTCTATGGTTTGTTTCCTCTTCAAGTAGCCTTAGGAAAAACTGTGGAAAAGCACTTTCATTGTGATGGTCTGCCAAGCTTCTAAGAAATAACGAGTTTCCGAAATACCAGCAAATATTTTTTCACCCAATCTTGATGATACTTGGTGGTAATGATCAGTACACAAATCCCACTTGGCTCACCACATTTTGTTCTTCTAGGTTGAAGCGTTCGTCTACAGTAGCAGTTTTTATATTTAGGTTTCACTCTGTTCTCTCATATATAGATAGATGAATTTGGAACTCTAAATCCAACATGGTTTGTAGTAGCGCTTTGAAACTTGACAAAATAAAGGAGTTCTCAGTTTTGTCTCTATGGTTTGTTTCCTCTTCAAGTAGCCCTAGGCACAGACTGTGGAAGAGCACTTTCATTGAGAGGGGTTGCCAAGCTTCTAAGAAATAACGAGTTTCCAAAATACCAGCAAATATTTTTTCACCCAATCTTTATGATACTTGGTGCTAATGATCAGTACACATTTCCCACTTGGCTCACCAAATTTTGCTATTCTAGGTTGAAGCGTTTGTCTACAGTAGCAGTTTTTATATTTAGGTTTCCCTCTGTTCTCTCCTATATAGTTAGATGAATTTGGAACTCTAAATCCAACATGGTTTGTAGTAGCTCTTTGAAACTTGACAAAATAAAGGAGTTCTCAGTTTTGTCTCTATGGTTTGTTTCCTCTTCAAGTAGGCCTAGGCACACACTGTGGAAATGCACTTTCATTGAGAAGGGTTGCCAAGCTTCTAAGAAATAACGAGTTTCCAAAGTACCAGCAAATATTTTTTCACCCAATCTTGATGATACTTGGTGGTAATGATCAGTACACAAATCCCACTTGGCTCACCAAATTTTGTTCTTGTAGGATGAAGCGTTCGTCCACAGTAGCAGTTTTTATATTTAGGTTTCCATCTGTTCTCTCCTATATAGATAGATGAATTTGGAACTCTAAATCCAACATGGTTTGTAGTAGCTCTTTGAAACTGGACAAAATAAAGGAGTTCTCAGTTTTGTCTCTATGGTTTGTATCGTCTTCAAGTAGCCCTAGGCACAGACTGTGGAAAAGCACTTTCATTGAGAGCGGTTGCCAAGCTTCTAAGAAATTACGAGTTTCCGAAATACCAGCAAATATTTTTTCACCCAAACTTGATGATACTTGGTGGTAATGATCATTACACAAATCCCACTTGGCTCAGCAAATTTTGTTCTTCTAGGTTGAAGCATTCGTCTACAGTAGCAGTTTTTATATTTAGGTTTCTCTCTGTTCTCTCCTATATAGATAGATGAATTTGGAACTATAAATTCAACATGGTTTGTAGTAGCACTTTGAAATATGACAAAATAAAGGAGTTCTCAGTTTTGTCTCTATGGTTTGTTTCCTCTTCAAGTAGCCTTAGGAAAAACTGTGGAAAAGCACTTTCATTGAGATGGTCTGCCAAGCTTGTAAGAAATAACGAGTTTCCGAAATACCAGCAAATATTTTTCCACCCAATCTTGATGATACTTGGTGGTAATGATCAGTACACAAATCCCACTTGGCTCACCACATTTTGTTCTTCTAGTTTGAAGCGTTCGTCTACAGTAGCAGTTTTTATATTTAGGTTTCACTCTGTTCTCTCATATATAGATAGATGAATTTGGAACTCTAAATCCAACATGGTTTGTAGTAGCGCTTTGAAACTTGACAAAATAAAGGAGTTATCAGTTTTGTCTCTATGGTTTGTTTCCTCTTCAAGTAGCCCTAGGCACAGACTGTGGAAAAGCACTTTCATTGAGAGGGGTTGCCAAGCTTCTGAGAAATAACGAGTTTCCAAAATACCAGCAAATATTTTTTCACCCAATCTTGATGATACTTGGTGCTAATGATCAGTACACATTTCGCACTTGGCTCACCAAATTTTGTTATTCTAGGTTGAAGCGTTTGTCTACAGTAGCAGTTTTTATATTTAGGTTTCCCTCTGTTCTCTCCTATATAGATAGATGAATTTGGAACTCTAAATAAAACATGGTTTGTAGTAGGTCTTTGAAACTTGACAAAAAAAAGGAGTTCTCAGTTTTTTCTGTATGGTTTGTTTAATCTTCAAAAAGCACTAGGCACACACTGTGGAAAAGCACTTTCATTGAGATGGTTTGCCAAGCTTCCAAGAAATAACGAGTTTCCGAAATACCACCAAATATTTTTTCACCCAATCTTGATGATACTTGGTGGTAATGATCAGTACACAAATCCCACTTGGCTCACAAAATTTTGTTCTTCTAGGTTGAAGCGTTCGTATACAGTAGCAGTTTTTATATTTAGTTTTCCCGCTGTTCTCTCATACATTGATAGATGAATTTGGAACTCAAAATCCAACATGGTTTGTACTAGCTCTTTGAAACTTGACAAAATAAAGGAGTTCTCAGTTTTGTCTCTATGGTTTGTTTATTCTTCAAGGAGCCCTAGGCACAGACTGTGGAAAAGCACTTTCATTGAGAGGTGTTGCCAAGCTTCTAAGAAATTACGAGTTTCCAAAATACCAGCAAATATTTTTTCACCCAATCTTGATGATACTTGGTGGTAATGATCAGTACACAAATCCCACTTGACTCACCAAATTTTGTTCTTCTAGGTTGAAGCGTTCGTCTACAGTAGCAGTTTTTATATTTAGGTTTCCCTCTGTTCTCTCCTATATAGTTAGATGAATTTGGAACTCTAAATCCAACATGGTTTGTAGTAGCTCTTTGAAACTTGAGAAAATTAAGGAGTTCTCAGTTTTGTCTCTATGGTTTGTTTCGTCTTCAAGTAGCCCTAGGCACAGACTGTGGAAAAGCAATTTCATTGAGAGCGGTTTCCAAGCTTCTAAGAAATTACGAGTTTCCGAAATACCAGCAAATATTTTTTCACCCAAACTTGATGATACTTGGTGGTAATGATCATTACACAAATCCCACTTGGCTCAGCAAATTTTGTTCTTCTAGGTTGAAGCGTTCGTCTACAGTAGCAGTTTTTATATTTAGGTTTCTCTCTGTTCTCTCCTATATAGATAGATGAATTTGGAACTCTAAATTCAACATGGTTTGTAGTAGCACTTTGAAATATGACAAAATAAAGGATTTCTCAGTTTTGTCTCTATGGTTTGTTTCCTCTTCAAGTAGCCCTAGGCACACACTGTGGAAAAGCACTTCATTGAGATGGTCTGCCAAGCTTCTAGAAATAACGAGTTTCCGAAATACCAGCAAATATTTTTTCACCCAATCTTGATGATACTTGGTGGTAATGATCAGTACACAAATCCCACTTGGCTCACCAAATTTTGTTCTTCTAGGTTGAAGCGTTCGTATACAGTAGCAGTTTTTATATTTAGGTTTCACTCTGTTCTCTCATATATAGATAGATGAATTTGGAACTCTAAATCCAACATGGTTTGTAGTAGCTCTTTGAAACTTGACAAAATAACGGAGTTCTCCGTTTTGTCTCTATGGTTTGTTTCCTCTTGAAGTAGCCCTAGGCACACACTGTGGAAAAGCACTTTCATTGAGATGGTCTGCCAAGCTTCTAGGAAATAACGAGTTTCCGAAATACCAGCAAATATTTTTTCACCCAATCTTGATGATACTTGTTGCTACTGATCAGTACACAAATCCCACTTGGCTCACCAAATTTTGTTCTTCTAGTTGGAAGCGTTCGTCTACAGTAGAAGTTTTTATATTTAGGTTTCCCTCTGTTCTCTCCTATATAGTTAGATGAATTTGGAACTCTAAATCCAACATGATTTGTAGTAGCTCTTTAAAATATGACAAAATAAAGGAGTTCTCAGTTTTGTCTCTATGGTTTGTTTCCTCTTCAAGAAGCCCTAGGCACACACTTTGGAAAAGCACTTTCATTGAGATGGTTTGCCAAGCTTCTAAGAAATAACGAGTTTCCGAAATACCAGCAAATATTTTTTCACCCAATCTTGATGATACTTGGTTGTAATGATCAGTACACAAATCCCACTTGGCTCACCAAATTTTGTTCTTCTAGGTTGAAGCGTTCGTCTACAGTAGCAGTTTTTATATTTAGTTTTCCCTCTGTTCTCTTATATATAGATAGATGAATTTGGAACTCAAAATCCAACATGGTTTGTACTAGCTCTTTGAAACTTGACAAAATAAAGGAGTTCTCAGTTTTGTCTCTATGGTTTGTTTCGTGTTCAAGTGGCCCTAGGCACACACTGTGGAAAAGCACTTTCATTGAGATGGTCTGCCAAGCTTCTAAGAAATAACGAGTTTCCGAAATACCAGCAAATATTTTTTCACCCAATCTTGATGATACTTGGTGGTAATGATCAGTACACAAATCCCACTTGGCTCACCAAATTTTGTTCTGCTAGGTTGAAGCGTTCATCTACAGTAGCAGTTTTTATATTTAGGTTTCCCTCTGTTCTCTCCTACATAGATAGATGAATTTGGAACTCTAAATCCAACATGGTTTGTAGTAGCTCTCTGAAACTGGACAAAATAAAGGAGTTCTCAGTTTTGTCTCTATGGTTTGTTTCGTCTTCAAGTAGCCCTAGGCACAGACTGTGGATCAGCACTTTCATTGTGAGGGGTTGCCAATCTTCTAAGAAATAACGAGTTTCCGAAATACCAGCAAATATTTTTTAACCCAATCTTGATGATACTTGGTGGTAATGATCATTACACAAATCCCACTTGGCTCACCAAAATTTGTTCTTCTAGATTGAAGCGTTCGTCTACAGTAGGAGTTTTTATATTTAGGTTTCTCTCTGATCTCTCCTATATAGTTAGATGAATTTGGAACTCTAAATTCAACATGGTTTGTAGTAGCACTTTGAAATATGACAAAATAAAGGAGTTCTCAGTTTTGTCTCTATGGTTTGTTTCCTCTTCAAGTAGCCTTAGGAAAAACTGTGGAAAAGCACTTTCATTGTGATGGTCTGCCAAGCTTCTAAGAAATAACGAGTTTCCGAAATACCAGCAAATATTTTTTCACCCAATCTTGATGATACTTGGTGGTAATGATCAGTACACAAATCCCACTTGGCTCACCACATTTTGTTCTTCTAGGTTGAAGCGTTCGTCTACAGTAGCAGTTTTTATATTTAGGTTTCACTCTGTTCTCTCATATATAGATAGATGAATTTGGAACTCTAAATCCAACATGGTTTGTAGTAGCGCTTTGAAACTTGACAAAATAAAGGAGTTCTCAGTTTTGTCTCTATGGTTTGTTTCCTCTTCAAGTAGCCCTAGGCACAGACTGTGGAAGAGCACTTTCATTGAGAGGGGTTGCCAAGCTTCTAAGAAATAACGAGTTTCCAAAATACCAGCAAATATTTTTTCACCCAATCTTTATGATACTTGGTGCTAATGATCAGTACACATTTCCCACTTGGCTCACCAAATTTTGCTATTCTAGGTTGAAGCGTTTGTCTACAGTAGCAGTTTTTATATTTAGGTTTCCCTCTGTTCTCTCCTATATAGATAGATGAATTTGGAACTCTAAATCCAACATGGTTTGTAGTAGCTCTTTGAAACTTGACAAAATAAAGGAGTTCTCAGTTTTTTCTGTATGGTTTGTTTAATCTTCAAAAAGCACTAGGCACACACTGTGGAAAAGCACTTTCATTGAGATGGTCTGCCAAGCTTCTAGAAATAACGAGTTTCCGAAATACCAGCAAATATTTTTTACCCAATGTTGATGATACTTGGTGGTAATGATAAGTACACAAATCCCACTTGGCTCACCAAATTTTGTTCTTCTAGGTTGAAGCGTTCGTCTACAGTAGCAGTTTTTATATTTAGGTTTCACTCTGTTCTCTCCTATATAGATAGATGAATTTGGAACTCTAAATAAAACATCGTTTGTAGTAGGTCTTTGAAACTTGACAAAATAAAGGAGTTCTCAGTTTCGTCTCTATGGTTTGTTTAATGTTCTAGGAGCCCTAGGCACAGACTGTGGAAAAGCACTTTCATTGATAGGGGTTGCCAAGCTTCTAAGAAATAACGAGTTTCTGTAATACCAGCAAATATTTTTTCACCCAATCTTGATGATACTTGTTACTAATGATCAGTACACAAATCCCACTTGGCTCACCAAATTTTGTTCTTCGAGGTTGAAGCGTTCGTCTACAGTAGCAGTTTTTATATTTAGGTTTCTCTCTGTTCTCTCCTATATAGATAGATGAACTTGGAACTCTAAATCCAACATGGTTTGTAGTAGCTCTTTGAAACTTGACAAAATAAAGGAGTTCTCAGTTTTGTCTCTATGGTTTGTTTCGTCTTCAATTAGCCCTAGGTACAGACTGTGGAAAAGCACTTTCATTTAGATTGGTTGCCAAGCTTCTAAGAAATAAGGAGTTTCCGAAATAGCAGCAAATATTTTTTCACCCAATCTTGATGATACTTGGTGGTAATGGTCAGTACACAATTCCCACTTGGCTCACCAAATTTTGTTCTTCAAGGTTGAAGCGTTCGTCTACAGTAGCAGTTTTTATATTTAGGTTTTCCTCTTTTCTCTCATATATAGATAGATGAATTTGGAACTCTAAATCCAACATGGTTTGTAGTAGCTCTTTGAAACTTGACCAAATAAAGGAGTTCTCAGTTTTGTCTCTATGGCTTGTTTCCTCTTCAAGTAGCCCTAGGCACAGACTGTGGAAAAGCACTTTCATTTAGTTGGTTGCCAAGCTTCTAAGAAATAAGGAGTTGCGAAATACCAGCAAATATTTTTTCACCTAATCTTGATGATACTTGGTGGTAATGATCATTACACAATTCTCACTTGGCTCACCAAATTTTGTTCTTCTAGGTTGAAGCGTTCATCTACAGTAGTCGTTTTTATATTTAGGTTTCCCTCTGTTCTCTCCTATATGGATAGTTGAATTTGGAACTCTAAATAAAACATGGTCTGTAGTAGGTCTTTGAAACTTGACAAAATAAAGGAGTTCTCAGTTTTGTCTCTATGGTTTGTTTAATCTTCAAGTAGCCTTAGGCACAGACTGTGGAAAAGCACTTTCATTGAGAGGGGTTGCCAAACTTCTAAGAAATTACGAGTTTCCGAAATACCAGCAAATATTTTTTCACCCAATCTTGATGATACTTGGTGGTAATGATCAGTACACAAATCCCACTTGGCTCACCAAATTTTGTTATTCTAGGTTGAAGCGTTCCTCTACAGTAGCAGTTTTTATATTTAGGTTTCCCTCTGTTCTCTCCTATATAGATAGATGAATTTGGAACTCTAAATCCAACATGGTTTGTAGTAGCTCTTGAAACTTGATAAAATAAAGGAGTTCTCAGTTTTGTCTCTATGGTTTGTTTCCTCTTCAAGTAGCCCTAGGCACAGACTGTGGAAAAGCACTTTCATTGAGAGGGATTGCGAATCTTCTAAGAAATTACGAGTTTCCAAAATACCAGCAAATATTTTTTCACGCAATCTCATGATACTTGGTGGTAATGATCATTACACAAATCCTACTTGGCTCACCAAATTTTGTTCTTCTAGGTTGAAGCGTTTGTCTACAGTAGCAGTTTTTATATTTAGGTTTCTCTCTGTTCTCTCCTATATAGATAGATGAATTTGGAACTCTAAATTCAACATGGTTTGTAGTAGCACTTTGAAATATGACAAAATAAAGGAGTTCTCAGTTTTTTCTCTATGGTTTGTTTCGTCTTCAAGTAGCCCTAGGCACAGACTGTGGAAAAGCACTTTCATTGAGAGGGGTTGCCAAGCTTCTAAGAAATTATGATTTTGAGAAATACCAGCAAATATTTTTTCACCCAATATTGATGATACTTGGAGCTAATGATCATTACACATTTCCCACTTGGCTCACCAAATTTTGTTATTCTAGGTTGAAGCGTTCGTCTACAGTAGCAGTTTTTATATATAGGTTTCCCTCTGTTCTCTCCTATATAGATAGATGAATTTGGAACTCTAAATAAAACATGGTTTGTAGTAGGTCTTTGAAACTTGACCAAATAAAGCAGTTCTCAGTTTTGTCTCTATGGTTTGTTTAATCTTCAAGGAGCCCTAGGCACAGACTGTGGAAAAGCACTTTCATTGAGAGGGGTTGCCAAGCTTCTAAGAAAAAACGAGTTTCTGAAATACCAGCAAATATTTTTTCACCCAATCTTGATGATACTTGGTGGTAATGACCAGTACACAAACCCCACTTGGCTCACCAAATTTTGTTCTTCTAGGTTGAAGCGTTCGTCTTCAGTAGCAGTTTTTATATTTAGGTTTCCCTCTATTCTCTCCTATATAGTTAGATGAATTTGGAACTCTAAATCCAACATGGTTTGTAGTAGCTCTTTGAAACTTGACAAAATAAAGGGGTTCTCAGTTTTGTCTCTATGGTTTGTTTCCTCTTCAAGTAGCCCTAGGCACACACTGTGGAAATGCACTTTCATTGAGATGGGTTGCCAAGCTTCTAAGAAATAACGAGTTTCCGAAATAGCAGCAAATATTTTTTCACCCAATCTTGATGATACTTGGTGGTAATGATCAGTACACAAATCCCACTGGGCTCACCAAATTATGTTCTTCTAGGTTGAAGCGTTCATCTACAGTAGCAGTTTTTATATTTAGGTTTCCCTCTGTTCTCTCCTGTATAGATAGATGAATTTGGAACTCTAAATCCAACATGTTTGGAGTAGCTCTTTGAAACTTGAAAAATAAAGGAGTTCTCAGTTTTGTCTCTATGGTTTGTTTCGTCTTCAAGTAGCACTAGGCACAGAATGTGGATCAGCACTTTCATTGAGAGGGGTTGCCAATCTTCTAAGAAATAACGAGTTTCCGAAATACCAGCAAATATTTTTTCACCCAATCTTGATGATACTTGGTGGTAATGATCATTACACAAATCCAACTTGGCTCACCAAATTTTGTTCTTCTAGGTTGAAGCGTTCGTCTACAGTAGCACTTTTTATATTTAGGTTTCTCTCTGCTCTCTCCTATATAGATAGATGACTTTGGAACTCTAAATCCAACATGGTTTGTAGTAGCTCTTTAAAACTTGACAAAATAAAGGAGTTCTCAGTTTTGTCTCTATGGTTTGTTTCCTCTTCAAGTAGCCCTAGGCACAGACTGTGGAAAAGCACTTTAATTGAGAGGGGTTGCCATGCTTCTAAGAAATTACGAGTTTCCGAAATACCAGCAAATATTTTTTCACCCAAACTTGATGATACTTGGTGGTAATGTTCACTACACAAATCCCACTTGGCTCAGCAAATTTTGTTCTTCTAGGTTGAAGCATTCGTCTACAGTAGCAGTTTTTATATTTAGGTTTCTCTCTGTTCTCTCTTATATAGATAGATGAATTTGGAACTCTAAATTCAACATGGTTTGTAGTCGCACTTTGAAATATGACAAAATAAAGGAGTTCTCAGTTTTGTCTCTATGGTTTGTTTCCTCTTCAAGTAGCCTTAGGAAAAACTGGGGAAAAGCACTTTCATTGAGATGGTCTGCCAAGCTTCTAAGAAATAACGAGTTCCGAAATACCAGCAAATATTTTTTCACCCAATCTTGATGATACTTGGTGGTAATGATCAGTACACAAATCCCACTTGGCTCACCACATTTTGTTCTTCTAGGTTGAAGCGTTCGTCTACAGTAGCAGTTTTTATATTTAGGTTTCACTCTGTTCTCTCATATATAGATAGATGAATTTGGAACTCTAAATCCAACATGGTTTGTAGTAGCGCTTTGAAACTTGACAAAATAAAGGAGTTCTCAGTTTTGTCTCTATGGTTTGTTTCCTCTTCAAGTAGCCCTAGGCACAGACTGTGGAAGAGCACTTTCATTGAGAGGGGTTGCCAAGCTTCTAAGAAATAACGAGTTTCCAAAATACCAGCAAATATTTTTTCACCCAATCTTGATGATACTTGGTGGTAATGATCAGTACACAAATCCCACTTGGCTCACCAAATTATGTTCTTCTAGGTTGAAGCGTTCATCTACAGTAGCAGTTTTTATATTTAGGTTTCCCTCTGTTCTCTCCTATATAGATAGATGAATTTGGAACTCTAAATCCAACATGTTTGGAGTAGCTCTTTGAAACTTGAAAAATAAAGGAGTTCTCAGTTTTGTCTCTATGGTTTGTTTCGTCTTCAAGTAGCCCTAGGCACAGACTGTGGATCAGCACTTTCATTGAGAGGGGTTGCCAATCTTCTAAGAAAAAACGAGTTTCCGAAATACCAGCAAATATTTTTTCACCCAATCTTGATGATACTTGGTGGTAATGATCATTACACAAATCCAACTTGGCTCACCAAATTTTGTTCTTCTAGGTTGAAGCGTTCGTCTACAGTAGCACTTTTTATATTTAGGTTTCTCTCTGTTCTCTCCTATATAGATAGATGAATTTGGAACTCTAAATCCAACATGGTTTGTAGTAGCTCTTTAAAACTTGACAACATAAAGGAGTTCTCAGTTTTGTCTCTATGGTTTGTTTCCTCTTCAAGTAGCCCTAGGCACAGACTGTGGAAGAGCACTTTCATTGAGAAGGGTTGCCAAGCTTCTAAGAAATAACGAGTTTCCAAAATACCAGCAAATATTTTTTCACCCAATCTTGATGATACTTGTTGCTAATGATCAGTACACATTTCCCACTTGGCTCACCAAATTTTGCTATTCTAGGTTGAAGCGTTTGTCTACAGTTGCAGTTTTTATATTTAGGTTTCCCTCTGTTCTCTCCTATATAGATAGATGAATTTGAAACTCTAAATAAAACATGGTTTGTAGTAGGTCTTTGAAACTTGACAAAATAAAGGAGTTCTCAGTTTTTCTGTATGGTTTGTATAATCTTCAAAAAGCACTAGGCACACACTGTGGAAAAGCACTTTCATTGAGATGGTTTGCCAAGCTTCCAATAAATAACGAGTTTCCGAAATACCAGCAAATATTTTTTCACCCAATCTTGATGATACCTGGTGGTAATGATCAGTACACAAATCCCACTTGGCTCACCAAATTTTGTTCTTCTAGGTTGAAGCGTTCGTATACAGTAGCAGTTTTTATATTTAGTTTTCCCGCTGTTCTCTCATATATTGATAGATGAATTTGGAACTCAAAATCCAACATGGTTTGTACTAGCTCTTTGAAACTTGACAAAATAAAGGAGTTCTCAGTTTTGTCTCTATGGTTTGTTTCGTCTTCAAGTAGCCGTAGGCACAGGCTGTGGAAAAGCACTTTCATTGAGAGGGGTTGCCAAGCTTCTAAGAAATAACGAGTTTCCGAAATACCAGCAAATATTTTTTCACCCAATCTTGATGATACTTGTTACTAATGATCAGTACACAAATCCCACTTGGCTCACCAAATTTTGTTCTTCTAGGTTGAAGCGTTCGTCTACAGTAGCAGTTTTTATATTTAGGTTTCTCTCTGTTCTCTCCTATATAGATAGATGAACTTGGAACTCTAAATCCAACATGGTTTGTAGTAGCTCTTTGAAACTGGACAAAATAAAGGAGTTCTCAGTTTTGTCTCTATGGTTTGTTTCGTCTTCAAGTAGCCCTAGACACAGACTGTGGATCAGCACTTTCATTGAGAGGGGTTGCCATCTTCTAAGAAATAACGAGTTTCCGAAATACCAGCAAATATTTTTTCACCCAACCTTGATGATACTTGGTGGTAATGATCAGTACACAAATCCCACTTGGCTCACCAAATTTTGTTCTTCTAGGTTGAAGCCTTCGTCTACAGTAGCAGTTTTTATATTTAGGTTTCTCTCTGTTCTCTCCTATATAGATAGATGAATTTGGAACTCTAAATCCAACATGGTTTGTAGTAGCTCTTTGAAACTTGACAAAATAAAGGAGTTCTCAGTTTTGTCTCTATGGTTTGTTTCCTCTTCAAGTAGCCCTAGGCCCAGACTGTGGAAAAGCACTTTCATTGAGAGGGGTTGCCAAGCTTCTAAGAAATTACGAGTTTCCGAAATACCAGCAAATATTTTTTCACCCAAACTTGATGATAATTGCTGGTAATGATCATTACACAAATCCCACTTGGCTCAGCAAATTTTGTTCTTCTAGGTTGAAGCGTTCGTCTACAGTAGCAGTTTTTATATTTAGGTTTCTCTCTGTCCTCTCCTATATAGATAGATGAATTTGGAACTCTAAATTCAACATGGTTTGTAGTAGCACTTTGAAATATGACAAAATAAAGGATTTCTCAGTTTTGTCTCTATGGTTTGTTTCCTCTTCAAGTAGCCCTAGGCACAGACTGTGGAAAAGCACTTTCATTGAGAGGGGTTGCCAAGCTTCTAAGAAATTATGATTTTGAGAAATACCAGCAAATATTTTTTCACCCAATATTGATGATACTTGGAGCTAATGATCATTACACATTTCCCACTTGGCTCACCAAATTTTGTTATTCTAGGTTGAAGCGTTCGTCTACAGTAGCAGTTTTTATATATAGGTTTCCCTCTGTTCTCTCCTATATAGATAGATGAATTTGGAACTCTAAATAAAACATGGTTTGTAGTAGGTCTTTGAAACTTGACAAAATAAAGGAGTTCTCAGTTTTGTCTCTATGGTTTGTTTAATCTTCAAGGAGCCCTAGGCACAGACTGTGGAAAAGCACTTTCATTGAGAGGGGTTGCCAAGCTTCTAAGAAATAACGAGTTTCTGAAATACCAGCAAATATTTTTTCACCCAAACTTGATGATACTTGGTGGTATTGATCAGTACACAAATCCCACCTGGCTCACCACATTTTGTTCTTCTAGGTTGAAGCGTTCGTCTACAGTAGCAGTTTTTATATTTAGGTTTCACTCTGTT
>NW_027515545.1:0-76225 GCF_048772815.1 Callospermophilus lateralis
ACTCTAAATCCAACATGGTTTGTAGTAGCTCTTTGAAACTTGACAAAATAAAGGAGTTCTCAGTTTTGTCTCTATGGTTTGTTTCCTCTTAAAGTAGCCCTTGGTACAGACTGTGGAAAGCACTTTAATTGAGACGGGTTGCCAAGCTTCTAAGAAATAACGAGTTTCCGAAATACCAGCAAATATTTTTTCACACAATCTTGTTGATACTTGTTGGTAATGATCATTACACAAATCCCACTTGGCTCACCAAATTTTGGTCTTCTAGGTTGAAGTGTTCGTGTACAGTAGCAGTTTTTATATTTAGGTTTCTCTCTGTTCTCTTCTATATAGATAGATGAATTTGGAACTCTAAATCCAACATGGTTTGTAGTAGCTCTTTGAAACTTGACAAAATAAAGGAGTTCTCAGATTTGTCTCTATAATTTGTTTCCTCTTCAGAAAGCCCTAGGCACAGACTGTGGAAAAGCACTTTCATTGGGAGGGGTTGCCAAGCTTATAAGAAAAAACGAGTTTCTGAAATACCAGCAAATATTTTTTCACCCAATCTTGATGATACTTGGTGCTAATGATCAGTACACAAATCCCACTTGGCTTACCAAATTTTGTTCTTCTAGTTTGAAGCGTTCGTCTACAGTAGCAGTTTTTATATTTAGGTTTCCCTCTGTTCTCTCCTATATTGATAGATGAATTTGGAACTCTAAATCCAACAGGCTTTGTAGTAGCTCCTTGAAACGTGACAAAATAAACGAGTTCTCAGTTTTGTCTCTATGGTTTGTTTCCTCTTCAAGTAGCCCTAGGCACAGATAGTGGAAAAGCACTTTCATTGAGAGGGGTTGCCAAGCCTCTAAGAAATTACGAGTTTCCGAAATACCAGCAAATATTTTTTCACCCAATCTTGATGATACTTGGTGGTAATGATCAGTACACAAATGCCACTTGGCTCACCAAATTTTGTTCTAAGTTGAAGCGTTCGTCTACAGTAGCGGTTTTTATATTTAGGTTTCCCTCTGTTCTCTCCTATATAGATAGATGAATTTGGAACTCTAAATCCAACATGGTTTGTAGTAGCTCTTTGAAACTTGACAAAATAAAGGAGTTCTCAGTTTTGTCTCTATGGTTTGTTTCCTCTTCAAGTAGCCCTAGGCACAGACTGTGGAAAAGCACTTTCATTGAGAGGGGTTCCCAAGCTTCTAAGAAATAACGAGTTTCCGAAATACCAGCAAATATTTTTTCACCCAAATTTGATGATTCTTGGTGGTAACGATCAGTACACAAATCCCACTTGGCTCACGAAATTTTGTACTTCTAGTTTGAAGCTTTCGTCTACAGTAGCAGTTTTTATGTTTAGGTTTCCCTCTGTTCTCTCCTATATAGATAGATAAATTTGGAACTCTAAATCCAACATGGTTTGTAGTAGCTCTTTGAAACTTGACAAAATAAAGGAGTTCTCAGTTTTGTCTCTACGGTTTGTTTACTCTTAAAGTAGCCCTAGGCACAGACTGTGGAAAGCACTTTCATTGAGATGGGTTGCCAAGCTTCTAAGAAATAACGAGTTTTCGAAATAAAAGCAAATATTTATTCACCCAATCTAGTTGATACTTGGTGTTAATGATCAGTACACAAATCCCACTTTGCTCACCAAATTTTGTTCTTCTATTTTGAAGCGTTCGTCTACCGTAGCAGTTTTTATATTTAGGTTTCCCTCTGTTCTCTCCTATATAGATAGATGAATTTGGAACTCTAAATCCAACATGGTTTGTAGTAGCTCTTTGAAACTTGACAAAATAAAGGAGTTCTCAGATTTTTCTCTATGGTTTGTTTCCTCTTCAATTAGCCCTATGCACCGACTGTGGAAAAGCACTTTCATTGAGATGGGTTGCCAAGCTTCTAAGAAATAACGAGTTTCCGAAATACCAGCAAATATTTTTTCACCCAATCTTGTTGATACTTGGTGGTAATGATCAGTACACAAATCCCACTTGGCTGACCAAATTTTGTTCTTCTCGGTTGAAGCGTTCGTCGACAGTATCAGTTTTTATATTTAGGGTTCACTCCGTTCTCTGATATATAGATAGATGAATTTGGAACTGTAAATCCATCATGGTTTGTAGTAGCTCTTTGAAACTTGAAAAAATAAAGGTGTTCTCAGTTTTGTCTCTATGGTTTGTTTCCTCTTCAAGTAGCCTTAGGCACAGACTGTGGAAAAGCACTTTCATTGAGATGTGTTGCCAAGCTTCTAAAAGAACGAGTTTCCGAAATACCAGCAAATATTTTTTTACCCAATCTTGATGATACTTGTTGCTAATGATCGGTACACAAATCCCACTTAGCTCACCAAATTTTGTTCTTCTAGGTTGAAGCGTTCGTCTACAGTAGCAGTTTTTATATTTAGGTTTCCCTCTGTTCTCTCCTATATAGATAGATGAATTTGGAACTCTAAATCCAACATGCTTTGTAGTAGCTCTTTGAAACTTGACAAAATAAAGGAGTTCTCAGATTTTTCTCTATGGTTTGTTTCCTCTTCAAGTAGCCCTAGGCACAGACTGTGGAAAAGCACTTTCATTGAGAGGTGTTGCCAAGCTTCTAAGAAACAACGAGTTTCCGAAATACCAGCATATATTTTTTCACCCAATCTTGATGAAACTTGGTGGTAATGATCAGTCTACAAATCCCACTTGGCTCACCAAATTTCGTTCTTCTAGGTTGAAGCGTTCGTCTACAGTAGCAGTTTTTATATTTAGGTTTCTCTCTGTTCTCTCCTATATAGATAGATAAATTTGGAACTCTAAATCCAACATGGTTTGTAGTAGCTCTTTGAAACTTGACAAAATAAAGGAGTTCTCAGTTTTGTCTCTATGTTTTGTTTCCTCTTCAAGTAGCCCTAGGCACACACTGTGCAAAAGCACTTTCATTGAGAGGGGTTGCCAATCTACTAAGAAATAACGAGTTTCCGAAATACCAGCAAATATTTTTTCACCCAATCTTGATGATACTTGGTCGTAATGATCAGTACACAAATCCCACTTGGCTTACCAAATTTTGTTCTTCTAGGTTGAAGCGTTCGTGTACAGTAGCAGTTTTTATATTTAGGTTTCCCTCTCTTCTCTCCTATATAGATAGATGAATTTGGAACTCTAAATCCAACATGCTTTGTAGTAGCTCCTTGAAACTTGACAAAATAAAGGAGTTTTCAGTTTTGTCTCTATGGTTTGGTTCCTCTTCAAGAAGTCCTAGGCACAGAATGTGGAAAAGCACTTTCACTGAGAGGGTTTGCCAAGCTTCTAAGAAATTACGAGTTTCCGAAATACCAGCAAATATTTTTTCACCCAATCTTGATGATACTTGGTGGTAATGATCAGTACCCAAATCCCACTTGGCTCACCAAATTTTGTTCTTCTAGGATGAAGCATTCGTCTACAGTAGCAGTTTTTATATTTCGTTCCCCTCTGTTCTCTCCTATATAGATAGATGAATTTGGAACTCTAAATCCAGCATGGTTTGTAGTAGCTCTTTGAAACTTGACAAAATAAAGAACTTCCCTGTTTTGTCTCTATGGTTTGTTTCCTCTTCAAGTAGCCCTAGGAACTGACTGTGGAAAAGCTCTTTCATTGAGATGGGTTGACAAGCTTCTAAGAAATATCGAGTTTCCGAAATACCAGCAAATATTTTTTCACCCAAACTTGATGATACTTGGTGGTAATGATCAGTACACAAATCCCACTTGGCTCACCAAATTTTGTTCTTCTAGGATGAAGCATTCGTTTACAGTAGCAGTTTTTATATTTAGGTTTCCCTCTGTTCTCTCCTATATAGATAGATGAATTTGGAACACTAAATCCAACATGGTTTGTAGTAGCTCTATGAAACTTGACAAAATAAAGGAGTTCTCAGTTTTGACATTATGATTTGTTTCCTCTTCAAGTAGTCGTAGGCACAGACTGTGGAAAAGCACTTTCATTGAGAGGGGGTTGCCAAGCTTCTAAGAAATATCGAGTTTCCAAAATACCAGCAAATATTTTTTCACACAATCTTGTTGATACTTGGTGGCAATGATCAGTACACAAATCCCACTTGGCTCACCAAATTTTGTTCTTCTACTTTGAAGCGTTCGTCTTCAGTAGCAGTTTTTATATTTAGGTTTCTCTCTGTTCCTCCTATATAGATAGATGAATTTGGAACTCTAAATCCAACATGGTTTGTAGTAGCTCTTTGAAACTTGACAAAATAAAGGAGTTCTCAGATTTGTCTCTGTGGTTTGTTTTCTCTTCAAAAAGCCCTAGGCACAGACTGTGGAAAAGCACTTTCATTGAGAGGGAATGCCAAGCTTATAAGAAAAAACGAGTTTCCGAAATACCAGCAAATATTTTTTCACTCAATCTTGATGATACTTTGTGGTAATGATCAGTACACAAATCCCACTTGGCTTACCATATTTTGTTCTTCTAGGTTGAAGCGTTCGTCTACAGTAGCAGTTTTTATATTTAGGTTTCCCTCTGTTCTCTCCTACATTGATAGATGAATTTGGAACTCTAAATCCAACATGCTTTTTAGTAGCTCCTTGAAACTTGACAAAATAAAGGAGTTCTCAGTTTTGTCTCTATGGTTTTTTTCCTCTTCAAGTAGCCTTAGGCACAGACTGTGGAAAAGCACTTTCATTGAGATGTGTTGCCAAGCTTCTAAAAGAACGAGTTTCCGAAATACCAGCAAATATTTTTTTACCCAATCTTGATGATACTTGTTGCTAATGATCGGTACACAAATCCCACTTAGCTCACCAAATTTTGTTTTTCTAGGTTGAAGCGTTCGTCTACAGTAGCAGTTTTTATATTTAGGTTTCCCTCTGTTCTCTCCTATATAGATAGATGAATTTGGAACTCTAAATCCAACATGCTTTGTAGTAGCTCTTTGAAACTTGACAAAATAAAGGAGTTCTCAAATTTTTCTCTATGGTTTGTTTCCTCTTCAAGTAGCCCTAGGCACAGACTGTGGAAAAGCACTTTCATTGAGAGGGGTTGCCAAGCTTCTAAGAAACAACGAGTTTCCGAAATACCAGCATATATTTTTTCACACAATGTTGCTGATACTTGGTGGTAATGATCAGTACACAAATCCCACTTGGCTCACCGAATTTTGTTCTTCTAGGTTGAAGCATTCGTCTACAGTATCAGTTTTTATATTTAGGTTTCTCTCTGTTCTCTCCTATATAGATAGATGAATTTGGAACTCTAAATCCAACATGGTTTGTAGTAGCTCTTTGAAACTTGACAAAATAAAGGAGGTCTCAGATTTGTCTCTATGGTTTGTTTCCTCTTCAAGTAGCCCTAGGCACAGACTGTGGAAAAGCACTTTCATTGAGAGGGGTTGCCAAGCTTCTAAGAAATAACGAGTTTCCGAAATAACAGCAAATATTTTTTCACCCAAATTTGATGATTCTTGGTGGTAACGATCAGTACACAAATTCCACTTGGCTCACGAAATTTTGTTCTTCTAGTTTGAAGCTTTCGTCTACAGTAGCAGTTTTTATATTTAGGTTTCCATTTGTTCTCTCCTATTTAGATAGATGAATTTGGAACTCTAAATCCAACATGGTTTGTAGTAGCTCTTTGAAACTTGACAAAATAAAGGAGTTCTCAGATTTGCCTCTATGGTTTGTTTCCTCTTCAAGTAGCCCTAGGCACAGACTGTGGAAAAGCACTTTCATTGAGAGGGGTTGCTAAGCTTCTAAGAAATAACGAGTTTCTGAAATACCAGCAAATATTTTTTCACCCAATCTTGATGGTACTTGGTGGAAATGATCAGTACACAAATCCCTTTTGGATCACCAAATTTTTTCTTCTAGGTTGAAGCGTTCGTGTACAGTAGCAGTTTTTATATTTAGGATTCACTCTGTTCTCTCATATATAGATAGATGAATTTGGAACTCTAAATCCAACATGGTTTGTAGTAGCTCTTTGAAACTTGACAAAATAAAGGAGTTCTCAGTTTTGTCTCTATGGTTTGTTTCCTCTTAAAGTAGCCCTTGGTACAGACTGTGGAAAGCACTTTAATTGAGACGGGTTGCCAAGCTTCTAAGAAATAACGAGTTTCCGAAATACCAGCAAATATTTTTTTACACAATCTTGTTGATACTTGTTGGTAATGATCATTACACAAATCCCACTTGGCTCACCAAATTTTGGTCTTCTAGGTTGAAGCGTTCGTGTACAGTAGCAGTTTTTATATTTAGGTTTCTCTCTGTTCTCTCCTATATAGATAGATGAATTTGGAACTCTAAATCCAACATGGTTTGTAATAGCTCTTTGAAACTTGACAAAATAAAGGAGTTCTCAGATTTGTCTCTATAATTTGTTTCCTCTTCAGAAAGCCCTAGGCACCGACTGTGGAAAAGCACTTTCATTGGGAGGGGTTGCCAAGCTTATAAGAAAAAACGAGTTTCTGAAATACCAGCAAATATTTTTTCACCCAATCTTGATGATACTTGGTGCTAATGATCAGTACACAAATCCCACTTGGCTTACCAAATTTTGTTCTTCTAGGTTGAAGCGTTCGTCTACAGTAGCAGTTTTTATATTTAGGTTTCCCTCTGTTCTCTCCTATATTGATAGATGAATTTGGAACTCTAAATCCAACAGGCTTTGTAGTAGCTCCTTGAAACGTGACAAAATAAACGAGTTCTCAGTTTTGTCTCTATGGTTTGTTTCCTCTTCAAGTAGCCCTAGGCACAGATAGTGGAAAAGCACTTTCATTGAGAGGGGTTGCCAAGCCTCTAAGAAATTACGAGTTTCCGAAATACCAGCAAATATTTTTTCACCCAATCTTGATGATACTTGGTGGTAATGATCAGTACACAAATGCCACTTGGCTCACCAAATTTTGTTCTAAGTTGAAGCGTTCGTCTACAGTAGCGGTTTTTATATTTAGGTTTCCCTCTGTTCTCTCCTATATAGATAGATGAATTTGGAACTCTAAATCCAACATGGTTTGTAGTAGCTCTTTGAAACTTGACAAAATAAAGGAGTTCTCAGTTTTGTCTCTATGGTTTGTTTCCTCTTCAAGTAGCCCTAGGCACAGACTGTGGAAAAGCACTTTCATTGAGAGGGGTTCCCAAGCTTCTAAGAAATAACGAGTTTCCGAAATACCAGCAAATATTTTTTCACCCAAATTTGATGATTCTTGGTGGTAACGATCAGTACACAAATCCCACTTGGCTCACGAAATTTTGTACTTCTAGTTTGAAGCTTTCGTCTACAGTAGCAGTTTTTATGTTTAGGTTTCCCTCTGTTCTCTCCTATATAGATAGATAAATTTGGAACTCTAAATCCAACATGGTTTGTAGTAGCTCTTTGAAACTTGACAAAATAAAGGAGTTCTCAGTTTTGTCTCTACGGTTTGTTTACTCTTAAAGTAGCCCTAGGCACAGACTGTGGAAAGCACTTTCATTGAGATGGGTTGCCAAGCTTCTAAGAAATAACGAGTTTTCGAAATACCAGCAAATATTTTTTTACCCAATCTTGATGATACTTGTTGCTAATGATCGGTACACAAATCCCACTTAGCTCACCAAATTTTGTTCTTCTAGGTTGAAGCGTTCGTCTACCGTAGCAGTTTTTATATTTAGGTTTCCCTCTGTTCTCTCCTATATAGATAGATGAATTTGGAACTCTAAATCCAACATGCTTTGTAGTAGCTCTTTGAAACTTGACAAAATAAAGGAGTTCTCAGATTTTTCTCTATGGTTTGTTTCCTCTTCAAGTAGCCCTAGGCACAGACTGTGGAAAAGCACTTTCATTGAGATGGGTTGCCAAGCTTCTAAGAAACAACGAGTTTCCGAAATACCAGCAAATATTTTTTCACCCAATCTTGTTGATACTTGGTGGTAATGATCAGTACACAAATCCCACTTGGCTGACCAAATTTCGTTCTTCTCGGTTGAAGCGTTCGTCTACAGTAGCAGTTTTTATATTTAGGTTTCTCTGTGTTCTATCCTATATAGATAGATAAATTTGGAACTCTAAATCCAACATGGTTTGTAGTAGCTCTTTGAAACTTGACAAAATAAAGGAGTTCTCAGTTTTGTCTCTATGTTTTGTTTCCTCTTCAAGTAGCCCTAGGCACACACTGTGCAAAAGCACTTTCATTGAGAGGGGTTGCCAATCTACTAAGAAATAACGAGTTTCCGAAATACCAGCAAATATTTTTTCACCCAATCTTGATGATACTTGGTCGTAATGATCAGTACACAAATCCCACTTGGCTTACCAAATTTTGTTCTTCTAGGTTGAAGCGTTCGTGTACAGTAGCAGTTTTTATATTTAGGTTTCCCTCTCTTCTCTCCTATATAGATAGATGAATTTGGAACTCTAAATCCAACATGCTTTGTAGTAGCTCTTTGAAACTTGACAAAATAAAGGAGTTTTCAGTTTTGTCTCTATGGTTTGGTTCCTCTTCAAGAAGTCCTAGGCACAGAATGTGGAAAAGCACTTTCACTGAGAGGGTTTGCCAAGCTTCTAAGAAATTACGAGTTTCCGAAATACCAGCAAATATTTTTTCACCCAATCTTGATGATACTTGGTGGTAATGATCAGTACCCAAATCCCACTTGGCTCACCAAATTTTGTTCTTCTAGGATGAAGCATTCGTCTACAGTAGCAGTTTTTATATTTCGTTCCCCTCTGTTCTCTCCTATATAGATAGATGAATTTGGAACTCTAAATCCAGCATGGTTTGTAGTAGCTCTTTGAAACTTGACAAAATAAAGAACTTTCCTGTTTTATCTCTATGGTTTGTTTCCTCTTCAAGTAGCCCTAGGAACTGACTGTGGAAAAGCTCTTTCATTGAGATGGGTTGACAAGCTTCTAAGAAATATCGAGTTTCCGAAATACCAGCAAATATTTTTTCACCCAAACTTGATGATACTTGGTGGTAATGATCAGTACACAAATCCCACTTGGCTCACCAAATTTTGTTCTTCTAGGATGAAGCATTCGTTTACAGTAGCAGTTTTTATATTTAGGTTTCCCTCTGTTCTCTCCTATATAGATAGATGAATTTGGAACACTAAATCCAACATGGTTTGTAGTAGCTCTATGAAACTTGACAAAATAAAGGAGTTCTCAGTTTTGACATTATGATTTGTTTCCTCTTCAAGTAGCCGTAGGCACAGACTGTGGAAAAGCACTTTCATTGAGAGGGGTTGCCAAGCTTCTAAGAAATATCGAGTTTCCGAAATACCAGCAAATATTTTTTCACACAATCTTGTTGATACTTGGTGGCAATGATCAGTACACAAATCCCACTTGGCTCACCAAATTTTGTTCTTCTAGGTTGAAGCGTTCGTCTTCAGTAGCAGTTTTTATATTTAGGTTTCTCTCTGTTCCTCCTATATAGATAGATGAATTTGGAACTCTAAATCCAACATGGTTTGTAGTAGCTCTTTGAAACTTGACAAAATAAAGGAGTTCTCAGATTTGTCTCTGTGGTTTGTTTTCTCTTCAAAAAGCCCTAGGCACAGACTGTGGAAAAGCACTTTCATTGAGAGGGAATGCCAAGCTTATAAGAAAAAACGAGTTTCCGAAATACCAGCAAATATTTTTTCACCCAATCTTGATGATACTTTGTGGTAATGATCAGTACACAAATCCCACTTGGCTTACCATATTTTGTTCTTCTAGGTTGAAGCGTTCGTCTACAGTAGCAGTTTTTATATTTAGGTTTCCCTCTGTTCTCTCCTACATTGATAGATGAAATTGGAACTCTAAATCCAACATGCTTTGTAGTAGCTCCTTGAAACTTGACAAAATAAAGGAGTTCTCAGTTTTGTCTCTATGGTTTGTTTCCTCTTCAAGTAGCCTTAGGCACAGACTGTGGAAAAGCACTTTCATTGAGATGTGTTGCCAAGCTTCTAAAAGAACGAGTTTCCGAAATACCAGCAAATATTTTTTTACCCAATCTTGATGATACTTGTTGCTAATGATCGGTACACAAATCCCACTTAGCTCACCAAATTTTGTTTTTCTAGGTTGAAGCGTTCGTCTACAGTAGCAGTTTTTATATTTAGGTTTCCCTCTGTTCTCTCCTATATAGATAGATGAATTTGGAACTCTAAATCCAACATGCTTTGTAGTAGCTCTTTGAAACTTGACAAAATAAAGGAGTTCTCAAATTTTTCTCCATGGTTTGTTTCCTCTTCAAGTAGCCCTAGGCACAGACTGTGGAAAAGCACTTTCATTGAGAGGGGTTGCCAAGCTTCTAAGAAACAACGAGTTTCCGAAATACCAGCATATATTTTTTCACACAATGTTGCTGATACTTGGTGGTAATGATCAGTACACAAATCCCACTTGGCTCACCGAATTTTGTTCTTCTAGGTTGAAGCATTCGTCTACAGTATCAGTTTTTATATTTAGGTTTCTCTCTGTTCTCTCCTATATAGATAGATGAATTTGGAACTCTAAATCCAACATGGTTTGTAGTAGCTCTTTGAAACTTGACAAAATAAAGGAGGTCTCAGATTTGTCTCTATGGTTTGTTTCCTCTTCAAGTAGCCCTAGGCACAGACTGTGGAAAAGCACTTTCATTGAGAGGGGTTGCCAAGCTTCTAAGAAATAACGAGTTTCCGAAATAACAGCAAATATTTTTTCACCCAAATTTGATGATTCTTGGTGGTAACGATCAGTACACAAATTCAACTTGGCTCACGAAATTTTGTTCTTCTAGTTTGAAGCTTTCGTCTACAGTAGCAGTTTCTATATTTAGGTTTCCATTTGTTCTCTCCTATTTAGATAGATGAATTTGGAACTCTAAATCCAACATGGTTTGTAGTAGCTCTTTGAAACTTGACAAAATAAAGGAGTTCTCAGATTTGATTCTATGGTTTGTTTCCTCTTCAAGTAGCCCTAGGCACAGACTGTGGAAAAGCACTTTCATTGAGAGGGGTTGCTAAGCTTCTAAGAAATAACGAGTTTCCGAAATACCAGCAAATATTTTTTCACCCAATCTTGATGGTACTTGGTGGTAATGATCAGTACACAAATCCCTTTTGGCTCACCAAATTTTTTCTTCTAGGTTGAAGCGTTCGTGTACAGTAGCAGTTTTTATATTTAGGTTTCACTCTGTTCTCTCATATATAGATAGATGAATTTGGAACTCTAAATCCAACATGGTTTGTAGTAGCTCTTTGAAACTTGACAAAATAAAGGAGTTCTCAGTTTTGTCTCTATGGTTTGTTTCCTCTTAAAATAGCCCTTTTTACAGACTGTGGAAAGCATTTTAATTGAGACGGGTTGCCAAGCTTCTAAGAAATAACGAGTTTCCGAAATACCAGCAAATATTTTTTCACACAATCTTGTTGATACTTGTTGGTAATGATCATTACACAAATCCCACTTGGCTCACCAAATTTTGGTCTTCTAGGTTGAAGCGTTCGTGTACAGTAGCAGTTTTTATATTTAGGTTTCTCTCTGTTCTCTCCTATATAGATAGATGAATTTGGAACTCTAAATCCAACATGGTTTGTAGTAGCTCTTTGAAACTTGACAAAATAAAGGAGTTCTCAGATTTGTCTCTATAATTTGTTTCCTCTTCAAAAAGCCCTAGGCACAGACTGTGGAAAAGCACTTTCATTGGGAGGGGTTGCCAAGCTTATAAGAAAAAACGAGTTTCCGAAATACCAGCAAATATTTTTTCACCCAATCTTGATGATACTTGGTGCTAATGATCAGTACACAAATCCCACTTGGCTTACCAAATTTTGTTCTTCTAGGTTGAAGCGTTCGTCTACAGTAGCAGTTTTTATATTTAGGTTTCCCTCTGTTCTCTCCTATATTGATAGATGAATTTGGAACTCTAAATCCAACAGGCTTTGTAGTAGCTCCTTGAAACGTGACAAAATAAACGAGTTCTCAGTTTTGTCTCTATGGTTTGTTTCCTCTTCAAGTAGCCCTAGGCACAGATAGTGGAAAAGCACTTTCATTGAGAGGGGTTGCCAAGCCTCTAAGAAATTACGAGTTTCCGAAATACCAGCAAATATTTTTTCACCCAATCTTGATGATACTTGGTGGTAATGATCAGTACACAAATGCCACTTGGCTCACCAAATTTTGTTCTAAGTTGAAGCGTTCGTCTACAGTAGCGGTTTTTATATTTAGGTTTCCCTCTGTTCTCTCCTATATAGATAGATGAATTTGGAACTCTAAATCCAACATGGTTTGTAGTAGCTCTTTGAAACTTGACAAAATAAAGGAGTTCTCAGTTTTGTCTCTATGGTTTGTTTCCTCTTCAAGTAGCCCTAGGCACGGACTGTGGAAAAGCACTTTCATTGAGAGGGGTTCCCAAGCTTCTAAGAAATAACGAGTTTCCGAAATACCAGCAAATATTTTTTCACCCAAATTTGATGATTCTTGGTGGTAACGATCAGTACACAAATCCCACTTGGCTCACGAAATTTTGTACTTCTAGTTTGAAGCTTTCGTCTACAGTAGCAGTTTTTATGTTTAGGTTTCCCTCTGTTCTCTCCTATATAGATAGATAAATTTGGAACTCTAAATCCAACATGGTTTGTAGTAGCTCTTTGAAACTTGACAAAATAAAGGAGTTCTCAGTTTTGTCTCTACGGTTTGTTTACTCTTAAAGTAGCCCTAGGCACAGACTGTGGAAAGCACTTTCATTGAGATGGGTTGCCAAGCTTCTAAGAAATAACGAGTTTTCGAAATACCAGCAAATATTTTTTCACCCAATCTAGTTGATACTTGGTGTTAATGATCAGTACACAAATCCCACTTAGCTCACCAAATTTTGTTCTTCTATTTTGAAGCGTTCGTCTACCGTAGCAGTTTTTATATTTAGGTTTCCCTCTGTTCTCTCCTATATAGATAGATGAATTTGGAACTCTAAATCCAACATGGTTTGTAGTAGCTCTTTGAAACTTGACAAAATAAAGGAGTTCTCAGATTTTTCTCTATGGTTTGTTTCCTCTTCAATTAGCCCTATGCACAGACTGTGGAAAAGCACTTTCATTGAGAAGGGTTGCCAAGCTTCTAAGAAATAACGAGTTTCCGAAATACCAGCAAATATTTTTTCACCCAATCTTGTTGATACTTGGTGGTAATGATCAGTACACAAATCCCACTTGGCTGACCAAATTTTGTTCTTCTCGGTTGAAGCGTTCGTCGACAGTATCAGTTTTTATATTTAGGGTTCACTCCGTTCTCTCATATATAGATAGATGAATTTGGAACTGTAAATCCATCATGGTTTGTAGTCGCTTCTTGAAACTTGAAACAATAAAGGTGTTCCAGTTTTTGTCTCTATGGTTTGCTTTCCATGTGATGTAGCCCTACGCAGAGACTGGCAAAAAACATTTATAATGAAATAGGTTGTGATGCTTCCGAAAAACTAGGATTTTCCTGAAATCTCAGCATATATTTTTTCATCCAATCTTCATGATACTTTCAGGTAATGGTCAGTCCACCACTTAGCTCACCAAATTTTGTTCTTCTAGGTTGAAGCGTTCGTCTACAGTAGCAGTTTTTATATTTAGGTTTCCCTCTGTTCTCTCCTATAGAGATAGATGATTTTGGAACTCTAAATCCAACATGCTTTGTAGTAGCTCTTTGAAACTTGACAAAATAAAGGAGTTCTCAAATTTTTCTCTATGGTTTTTTCCTCTTCAAGTAGCCCTAGGCACAGACTGTGGAAAAGCACTTACATTGAGAGGGGTTGCCAAGCTTCTAAGAAACAACGAGTTTCCGAAATACCAGCATATATTTTTTTCACCCAATCTTGATGATACTTGGTGGTAATGATCAGTACACAAGTCCCACTTGGCTCACCAAATTTCGTTCTTCTAGGTTGAAGCGTTCGTCTACAGTAGCAGGTTTTTATATTTAGGTTTCTCTCTGTTCTCTCCTATATAGATAGATAAATTTGGAACTCTAAATCCAACATGGTTTGTAGTAGCTCTTGAAACTTGACAAAATAAAGGAGTTCTCAGTTTTGTCTCTATGGTTTGTTTCTCTTCAAGTAGCCCTAGGCACACACTGTGCAAAAGCACTTTCATTGAGAGGGGTTGCCAAGCTACTAAGAAATAACGAGTTTCCGAAATACCAGCAAATATTTTTTCACCCAATCTTGATGATACTTGGTGGTAATGATCAGTACACAAATCCCACTTGGCTTACCAAATTTTGTTCTTCTAGGTTGAAGCGTTCCTGTACAGTAGCAGTTTTTATATTTAGGTTTCCCTCTGTTCTCCTATATAGATAGATGAATTTGGAACACTAAATACAACATGCTTTGTAGTAGCTCCTTGAAACTTGAAAAAATAAAGGAGTTTTCAGTTTTGTCTCTAATGTTTGGTCCTCTTCAAGAAGTCCTAGGCACAGAATGTGGAAAAGCACTTTCACTGAGAGGGTTTGCCAAGCTTCTAAGAAATTACGAGTTTCCGAAATACCAGCAAATATTTTTTCACCCAATCTTGATGATACTTGGTGGTAATGATCAGTACCCAAATCCCACTTGGCTCACCAAATTTTGTTCTTCTAGGATGAACGCATTCGTCTACAGTAGCAGTTTTATATTTCGTTCCCCTCTGTTCTCTCCTATATAGATAGATGAATTTGGAACTCTAAATCCAGCATGGTTTGTAGTAGCTCTTTGAAACTTGACAAAATAAAGAACTTCCCTGTTTTGTCTCTATGGTTTGTTTCCTCTTCAAGTAGTCCTAAAAACTGACTGTGGAAAAGCTCTTTCATTGAGATGGGTTGCCAAGCTTCTAAGAAATATCGAGTTTCCGAAATACCAGCAAATATTTTTTCACCCAAACTTGATGATACTTGGTGGTAATGATCAGTACACAAATCCCACTTGGCTCACCAAATTTTGTTCTTCTAGGATGAAGCATTCGTTTACAGTAGCAGTTTTTATATTTAGGTTTCCCTCTGTTCTCTCCTACATAGATAGATGAGTTTGGAACACTAAATCCAACATGGTTTGTAGTAGCTCTATGAATCTGGACAAAATAAAGTAGTTCTCAGTTTTGACATTATGATTTGTTTCCTCTTCAAGTAGCCCTAGGCACAGACTGTGGAAAAGCACTTTCATTGAGAGGGGTTGCCACGCTTCTAAGAAATAACGAGTTTCCGAAATACCAGCAAATATTTTTTCACCCAATCTTGATGATACTTGGTGGTAATGATCAGTA
Organism: Callospermophilus lateralis; assembly: GCF_048772815.1. Taxonomy (NCBI): domain Eukaryota; kingdom Metazoa; phylum Chordata; class Mammalia; order Rodentia; family Sciuridae; genus Callospermophilus; species Callospermophilus lateralis. The sequence goes on from NW_027515545.1 coordinate 15,203, forward strand.
CACTAATCCCACTTGGCTCACCACATTTTGTTCTTCTAGTTTGAAACGTTCCTCTACAGTAGCAGTTTTTATATTTAGGTTTCTTTCTGTTCTCTCCTATATAGATAGATGAATTTGGAACTGTAAATCCAACATGGTTTGTAGTAGCTCTTTGAACCTTGACAAAATAAAGGATGTTCTCAGTTTTGTATCTATGGTTTGTTTCCTCTTCAAGTAGCCCTAGGCACAGACTGTGGAAAGCAATTTCATTGAGAGAGGTTGCCAAGCTTTTAAGAAATAACGAGTTTCCGAAATACCAGCAAATATTTTTCACCCAATCTTGATAAACTTGGTGGTAAGGATCAGTACACAAATCCCACTTGGCTCACCAAATTTTGTTCTTCTCGGTTAAAGCGTTCGTCGACAGTAGCAGTTTTTATATTTAGGGTTCACTCCGTTCTCTCATATATAGATAGATGAATTTGGAACTCTAAATCCAACATGGTTTGTAGTAGCTCTTTGAAACTTGAAAAAATAAAGGTTTTTTCTCAGTTTGTCTCTATGTTTGTTTCCTCTTCAAGTAGCCCTAGGCACAGACTGTGGAAAAGCACTTTCACTGAGAGGGTTTGCCAAGCTTCTAAGAAATTACGAATTTCCGAAATACCAGCAAATATTTTTTCACCCAATCTTGATGATACTTGGTGGTCAAGATCAGTACCCAAATCCCACTTGCCTCACCAAATTTTCTTCTTCTAGAATGAAGCATTCGTTTACAGTAGCAGTTTTTATATTTCGTTCCCCTCTGTTCTCTCCTATATAGATAGATGAATTTGGAACTCTAAATCCAGCATGGTTTGTAGTAGCTCTTTGAAACTTGACAAAATAAAGAATTTCCCTGTTTTGTCTCTATGGTTTGTTTCCTCTTCAAGTAGCCCTAGGCACAGACTGTGGAAAAGCACTTTCATTGAGATGGGTTGCCAAGCTTCTAAGAAATATCGAGTTTCCGAAATACCAGCAAATATTTTTTCACCCAAATTTGATGATACTTGGTGGTAATGATCAGTACAAAAACCCCACTTGGCTCAACAAATTTTGTTCTTCTAGGATGAAGCATTCGTCTACAGTAGCAGTTTTCATATTAGGTTTCTCTCTGTTCTCTCCTATATAGATAGATGAATGTGGAACTCTAAATCCAACATGGTTTGTAGTAGCTCTTTGAACTTGACAAAATAAAGGAGTTCTCAGTTTTGTCTCTATGGTTTGTTTCCTCTTCAAGTAGCCCTAGTCACAGACGGTGGAAAAGCACTTTCATTGAGATGGGTTGCCAAGCTTATAAGAAATAACAAGTTTCCGAAATACCAGCAAATATTTTAACCCAATCTTGATGATACTTGGTGGTAATGATTAGTACACAAATTGCACTTGGCTCACCAAATTTTGTTCTTCTAGGTTGAAGCGTTCGTCTACAGTAGCAATTTTTATATTTAGGTTTCCCTCTGTTCTCTCCTATATAGATAGATGAATTTGGAACTCTAAATCCAACATGCTATGTAGTAGCTCTTTGAAACTTGACAAAATAAAGGAGTTCTCAGTTTTGTCTTTATGTTTTGTTTCCACTTCAAGTAGCCCTAGGCACAGACTGTGGAAAAGCACTTTCATTGAGATGGGTTGCCAAGCTTCTAAGAAATAACGAGTTTCCGAAATACCAGCAAATATTTTTTCACCCATACTTGATGATACTTGTTGCTAATGATCAGTACACAAATCCCACTTGGCTCACCAAATTTAGTTCTTCTAGGTTGAAGCGTTCGTTTACAGTAGCAGTTTTTATATTTAGGTTTCTCTCTGTTCTCTCCTATATAGATAGATGAATTTGGGGAACTCTACATCCAACATGGTTTTAAGTAGCTCTTTGAAACTTGACAAAATAAAGGAGTTCTCAGATTTTTCTCTATGGTTTGTTTCCTCTTCAAGTATCCCTAGGCACAGACTGTGGAAAAGCACTTTCATTGAGATGATTTGCCAAGCTTCTAAGAAATAACGAGTTTCCGAAATACCAGCAAATATTTTTTCAAACAAACTTGATGATACTTGGTGGTACTGATCAGTACCCAAATCCCACTTGGCTCACCAAATTTTGTTCTTCTAGGATGAAGCATTCCTCTACAGTAGCAGTTTTTATATTTAGGTTCCCCTCTGTTCTCTCCTATATAGATAGATGAATTTGGAACTCTAAATCCAGCATGGTTTGTAGTAGCTCTTTGAAACTTGACAAAATAAAGAACTTCTCTGTTTTGTCTCTATGGTTTGTTTCCTTTTCAAGTAGCCCTAGTAAGAGACTGTGGAAAAGCACTTTCATTGAGATGGGTTGCCAAGTTTCTAAGAAATATCGAGTTTCCGAAATACCAGCAAATATTTTTTCACCCAAACTTGATGATACTTGGTGGTAATGATCAGTACAAAAATCCCACTTGGCTCACCAAATTTTGTTCTTCTAGGATGAAACATTCGTCTACAGTAGCAGTTTATATATTTAGGTTTCCCTCTGTTCTCTATTATATTGATAGATGAATTTGGAACTCTAAATCCAACAGGGTTTGTAGTAGCTCTTTGAAACTTGACAAAATAAAGGAGTTCTCACATTTGTCTCTATGGTTTGTTTCCTCCTCAAGTAGCTCTAGGCACAGACTGTGGAAAAGCACTTTAATTGAGAGGGGTTGCCAAGCTTCTAAGAAATAATGAGTTTCCGTAATACCAGCAAATATTTTTTCACCCAATCTTGATGATACTTGGTGGTAATGATCAGTACACAAATCACACTAGGCTCACCAAATTTTGTTCTTCTACGTTGAAGCGTTCGTCTACAGTAGCAGTTTTTATATTTAGGTTTCCCTCTGTTCTCTCATATATAGATAGATGAATTTGGAACTCTAAATCCAACACGGTTTGTAGTAGCTCTTTGAACCTTGACAAAATAAAGGAGTTCTCAGATTTTTCTCTATGGTTTGTTTCCTCTTCAAGTAGCACTAGGCACAGACTGTGAAAAGCACTTTCAGTGAGAGGGGTTGCCAAGCTTCTAAGAAATAACGAGTTTCCGAAATACCAGCAAATATTTTTTCAACCAATCTTGATGATACTTGGTGGTAATGATCAGTACACAAATCCCACTGGGCTCACCAAATTTTGTTCTTCTAGGTTGAAGCGTTCGTCTACAGTAGCAGTTTTTATATTTAGGTTTCTCTCTGTTCTCTCCTATATAGATAGATGAATTTGGAACTCTAAATCCAACATGGTTTGTAGTAGCTCTTTGAAACTTGACAAAATAAAGGAGTTCTCAGATTTTTCTTTATGGTTTGTCTCCTCTTCAAGTAGTCCTAGGCACACACTGTGGAAAAGCACTTTCATTGAGAGGGGTTGCCATGCTCCTAAGAAATAACGAGTTTCCGAAATATCAGGAAATATTTTTTCACCCAAACTTGATGATACTTGGTGGTTTTGATCAGTACACAAATCCCACTTGGCTAACCAAATTTTGTTCTTCTAGGTTGAAGCGTTTGTCTACAGTAGCAGTTTTTATATTTAGGTATCACCCTTTTCACTCATATATAGATAGATGAATTTGGAACACTAAATCCAACATAGTTTGTAGTAGCTCTTTGAAACCTGACAAAATAAAGGTTTTCTCAGTTTTGTTTCTATGGTTTGTTTCCTCTTCAAGTAGCCCTAGGCACACACTGTGGAAAAGCACTTTCATTGAGAGGGGTTGCCATGCTCCTAAGAAATAACGAGTTTCCGAAATATCAGGAAATATTTTTTCACCCAATCTTGATGATACTTGGTGGTTTTGATCAGTACAAAAATCCCACTTGGCTCACCAAATTTTGTTCTTCTAGGTTGAAACGTTCGTCTACAGTAGCAGTTTTTATATTTAGGTTTCCCTCTGTTCTCTCCTATATAGATACATGAATTTGGAACTCTAAATCCAACACGGTTTGTAGTAGCTCTTTGAAACTTGACAAAATAAAGGAGTTCTCAGTTTTCTCTCTATGGTTTGTTTCCTCTTCAAGTAGCCCTAGGCACAGACTGTGGAAAAGCACTTTCATTGAGAGTGGTTGCCAGGCTTCTAAGAAATTACAAGTTTCCGAAATACCAGCAAATATTATTTCACCCAGTCTTGATGATACTTGGTGGTAAAGATCAGTACACAAATCCCACTTTGCTCACCAAATTTTGTTCTACTAGGTTGAAGCATTCGTCTACAGTAGAAGTTTTTATATATAGGTTTCATTCTGTTCTCTCCTATTTAGATAGATGAATTTGGAACTCTAAATTCAACATGGTTTTTAGTAGCTCTTTGAAACTTGACAAAAAAAAGGAGTTTTCAGTTTTGTCTCTATGGTTTGTTTCCTCTTCAAGTAGCCCTAGGCACAGACTGTGGAAAAGCACTTTCATTGAGAGGGGTTGCCAAGCTTCTAAGAAATAACGAATTTACGAAATACCAGCAAATATTTTTTCAGCCAATCTTGATGATACCTGTTGCTGATGATCAGTACACAAATCCCACTTGGCTCACCTAATTCTGTTCTTCTAGGTTGAAGCGTTCGTCTACAGTAGCAGTTTTTATATTTAGGTTTCCCTCTGTTCTCTCCTATATAGATAGATGAATTTGGAACTCTAAATCCAACATGGTTTGTTGTAGCTCTTTGAAACTTGACAAAATAAAGGAGTTTTCAGTTTTGTCTCTATGGTTTGTTTCCTCTTCAAGTAGCCCTAGGCACAGACTGTGGAAAAGCACTTTCAATGAGAGGGGTTGCCAAGCTTCTAAGAAATTACGAGTTTCCGAAATACCAGCAAATATTTTTTCACACAAACTTGATGATACTTGGTGGTAATAATCAGTACACAAATCCCAATTGGCTCACCAAATTTTGTTCTTCTAGGTTGAAGCGTTCGTCTACAGTAGCAGTTTTTATATTTAGGTTTCCCTCTGTTCTCTCCTATATAGATAGATGAATTTGGAACTCTAAATCCAACATGGTTTGTAGTAGCTCTTTGAAACTTGACAAAATAAAGGAGTTCTCAGTTTTATCTCTAAGGATTGTTTCCTCTTCAAGTAGCCCTAGGCACAGACTGTGGAAAAGCACTTTCATTGAGAGGGGTTTCCAAGCTTCTAAGAAATTAGGAGTTTCCGAAATACCAGCAAAAATTTTTTCACCCAATCTTGATGATACTTGGTGGTAATGATCAGTACACAGATCCCACTTAGCTCACCAAGTTTTGTTCTTCTAGGTTGAAGCGTTCGTCTACAGTAGCAGTTTTTATATTTAGGTTTCTCTCTGTTCTCTCCTATATAGATAGATGAATTTAGAACTCTAAATCCAACATGGTTTGTAGTAGCTGGTTGAAACTTGACAAAATAAAGTAGTTCTCCGTTTTGTCTCTATGGTTTGTTTCCTCTTCAAGTAGCCCTAGGCACAGACTGTGGAAAAGCACTTTCATTGAGAGGTGTTGCCAAGCTTCTAAGAAATTACGAATTTCCGAAATACCAGCAAATATTTTTTCACCCAATCTTGATGATGGATGGTGGTAATGATCAGTACACAAATCCCACTTGGCTCACCAAATTTTGTTCTTCTAGGTTGAAGCGTTCGTCTACAGTAGCAGTTTTTATGTTTAGGTTTCCCTCTGTTCTCTCCTATAAAGATAGATGAATTTGGAACTCTAAATCCAACATGGTTTGTAGTAGATGGTTGAAACTTGACAAAATAAAGTAGTTCTCCATTTTGATTCTATGGTTTGTTTCCTCTTCAAGTAGCCCTAGGCACAGACTGTGGAAAAGCACTTTCATTGAGTGGTGTTGCCAAGCTTCTAAGAAATTACGAATTTCCGAAATAACAGCAAATATTTTTTCAACCAATCTTGATGTTACTTGGTCGTAATGATCAGCACACAAATCCCACTTGGCTCACCAAATTTTGTTCTTATAGTTTGAAGCGTTCGTCTACAGTAGCAGTTTTTATATTTAGTTTTCCCTCTGTTCTCTCCTATATAGATAGATGAATTTGGAACTCTAAATCCAACATGGATTGTAGTAGCTCTTTGAAACTTGACAAAATAAAGGAGTTCTCAGTTTTGTCTCTATGGTTTGTTTCCTCTTCAAGTAGCCCTAGGCACAGACTGTGGAAAAGCACTTTCATTGAGAGTGGTTGCCAGGCTTCTAAGAAATTACAAGTTTCCGAAATACCAGCAAATATTATTTCACCCAGTCTTGATGATACTTGGTGGTAATGATCAGTACACAAATCCCACTTGGCTCACCAAATTTTGTTCTTCTAGGTTGAAACGTTGGTCTACAATAGCAGTTTTTATATTTAGGTTTCCCTCTGTTCTCTCCTATATAGATAGATGAATTTGGAACACTAAATCCAACATGGTTTATAGTAGCTCTTTGAAACTTGACAAAATAAAGGAGTTCTCAGTTTTCTCTCTATGGTTTGTTTCCTCTTCAAGTAGCCCTAGGCACAGACTGTGGAAAAGCACTTTCATTGAGAGTGGTTGCCAGGCTTCTAAGAAATTACAAGTTTCCGAAATACCAGCAAATATTTTTTCACCCAATCTTGATGATACTTGGTGGTAATGATCAGTACACATCACACTAGGCTCACCAAATTTTGTTCCTCTAGGTTGAAGCGTTCGTCTACAGTAGCTGTTTTTATATTTAGGTTTCTCTCTGTTCTCTCCTATATAGATAGATGAATTTGGAACTCTAAATCCAACATGGATTGTAGTAGCTCTTTGAAACTTGACAAAATAAAGGAGTTCTCAGTTTTGTCTCAATGGTTTGTTTCCTCTTCAAGTAGCCCTAGGCAGAGACTGTGGAAAAGCACTTTCATTGAGAGGGGTTGCCAAGCTTTTAAGAAATAACGAGTTTCGGAAATACCAGCAAAAATTTTTTCACCCAATCTTGATGATACTTGGTGGTAATGATCAGTACACAGATCCCACTTGGCTCACCAAATTTTGTTCTTCTAGGTTGAAACGTTCGTGTACAGTAGCAGTTTTTATATTTAGGTTTCACTCTTTTCTCTCATATATAGATAGATGAATTTGGAACTCTAAATCCAACATGGTTTGTAGTAGCTCTTTGAAACTTGACAAAATAAAGGAGTTCTGAGTTTTGTCTCTATGGTTTGTTTCCTCTTCAAGTAGCCCTAGGCACAGACTGTGGAAAAGCACTTTCATTGAGAGGGGTTGCCAAGCTTCTAAGAAATAACGAGTTTCCGAAATACCAGCAAATATTTTTTCAGCCAATCTTGATGATAGTTGGTGGTAATGATCAGTACACAAATCCCACTTGGCTCACCAAATTTTGTTCTTCTAGGTTGAAGCGTTCGTCTACAGTAGCAGTTTTTATATTAGGTTTCCCACTGTTCTCTCCTATATAGATAGATGAATTTGGAACTCTAAATCCAACCTGGTTTGTAGTAGCTCTTTGAAACTTGACAAAATAAGGGAGTTCTCAGTTTTGTCTCTTTGGTTTTTTCCTCTTCAAGTAGCCCTAGGCACAGACTGTGGAAAAGCACTTTCATTGAGAGGGGTTACCAAGCTTCTAAGAAATTACGAGTTTCCGAAATACCAGCAAATATGTTTTCACCCAATCTTGATGATACTTGGTGGTAATGATCAGTACACAAATCACACTTGGCTCACCAAATTTTGTTCTTCTAGGTTGAAGCGTTCGTCTACAGTAGCAGTTTTTATATTTAGGTTTCCCTCTGTTCTCTCCTATATAGATAGATGAATTTGGAACTCTAAATCCAACATGGTTTGTAGTAGCTCTTTGAAACTTGACAAAATAAAGGAGTTCTCAGTTTTGTTTCTATGGTTTGTTTCCTCTTCAAGTAGCCCTAGGCACAGACTGTGGAAAGCACTTTCATTGAGATGGGTTTCCAAGCTTCTAAGAAATAACGAGTTTCCAAAATAGCAGCAAATATTTTTTCACCAATCTTGATGATACTTGGTGGTAATGATCAGTACACAAATCCCACTTGGCTCACCAAATTTTGTTCTTCTAGGTTGAAACGTTGGTCTACAATAGCAGTTTTTATATTTAGGTTTCCCTCTGTTCTCTCCTATATAGATAGATGAATTTGGAACACTAAATCCAACATGGTTTATAGTATCTCTTTGAAACTTGACAAAATAAAGGAGTTCTCAGTTTTCTCTCTATGGTTTGTTTCCTCTTAAAGTAGCCCTAGGCACAGACTGTGGAAAAGCACTTTCATTGAGAGTGGTTGCCAGGCTTCTAAGAAATTACAAGTTTCCGAAATACCAGCAAATATTTTTTCACCCAATCTTGATGATACTTGGTGGTAATGATCAGTACACAAATCACACTAGGCTCACCAAATTTTGTTCTTCTAGGTTGAAGCGTTCGTCTACAGTAGCTGTTTTTATATTTAGGTTTCTCTCTTTTCTCTCATATATAGATAGATGAATTTGGAACTCTAAATCCAACATGGATTGTAGTAGCTCTTTGAAACTTGACAAAATAAAGCAGTTCTCAGTTTTTTCTCTATGGTTTGTTTCCTCTTCAAGTAGCCCTAGGCACACACTGTGGAAAAGCACTTTCATTGAGAGGGGTTGCCATGCTTCTAAGAAATAACGAGTTTCCGAAATACCAGCAAATATTTTTTCACCCAATCTTGATGATACTTGGTGCTAATGATCAGTACACAAATCCCACTTGGCTCACCAAATTTTGTTCTTCTAGATTGAAGCTTTCGTCTACAGTAGCAGTTTTTATATTTAGGTTTCCTTCTGTTCTCTCCTATATAGATAGATGAATTTGGAACTCTAAATCCAACATGGTTTGTATTAGCTCTTTGAAACTTGACAAAATAAAGGAGTTCTTAGTTTTGTCTCTATGTTTTGTTTCCTCTTCAAGTAGCCGTAGGCACAGGCTGTGGAAAGCACTTTCATTGAGATGGGTTGCCAAGCGTCTACGAAATAACGAGTTTCCGAAATACCAGCAAATATTTTTTCACCCAATCTTGATGATACTTGGTGGTAATGATCAGTACACAAATCCCACTTGGCTCACCAAATTTTGTTCTTCTAGGTTGAAGCGTTCGTCTACAGTAGCAGTTTTTATATTTAGGTTTCCCTCTGTTCTCTCATATATAGATAGATGAATTAGGAACTCTAAATCCAACATGGTTTGTAGTAGCTCTTTGAAACTTGACAAAATAAAGGAGTTCTCCGTTTTGTCTCTATGGTTTGTTTCCTCTTCAAGTATCCCTAGGCACAGACTGTAGAAAAGCACTTTCATTGAGAGGGGTTGCCAAGCTTCTAAGAAATTACGAATTTCCGAAATACCAGCAAATATTTTTTCACCCAATCTTGATGATACTTGGTGGTAATGATCAGTACACAAATCCCACTTGGCTCACCAAATTTTGTTCTTATAGTTTGAAGCGTTCGTCTACAGTAGCAGTTTTTATATTTAGTTTTCCCTCTGTTCTCTCCTATATAGATAGATGAATTTGGAACTCAAATTCAACATGGTTTGTAGTAGCTCTTTGAAACTTGACAAAATAAAGGAGTTTTCAGTTTTGTTTCTATGGTTTGTTTCCTCTTCAAGTAGCCCTAGGCACAGACTGTGGAAAGCACTTTCATTGAGATGGGTTTCCAAGCTTCTAAGAAATAACGAGTTTCCAAAATAGCAGCAAATATTTTTTCACCAATCTTGATGATACTTGGTGGTAATGATCAGTACACAAATCCCACTTGGCTCACCAAATTTTGTTCTTCTAGGTTGAAACGTTGGTCTACAATAGCAGTTTTTATATTTAGGTTTCCCTCTGTTCTCTCCTATATAGATAGATGAATTTGGAACACTAAATCCAACATGGTTTATAGTATCTCTTTGAAACTTGACAAAATAAAGGAGTTCTCAGTTTTCTCTCTATGGTTTGTTTCCTCTTAAAGTAGCCCTAGGCACAGACTGTGGAAAAGCACTTTCATTGAGAGTGGTTGCCAGGCTTCTAAGAAATTACAAGTTTCCGAAATACCAGCAAATATTTTTTCACCCAATCTTGATGATACTTGGTGGTAATGATCAGTACACAAATCACACTAGGCTCACCAAATTTTGTTCTTCTAGGTTGAAGCGTTCGTCTACAGTAGCTGTTTTTATATTTAGGTTTCTCTCTTTTCTCTCATATATAGATAGATGAATTTGGAACTCTAAATCCAACATGGATTGTAGTAGCTCTTTGAAACTTGACAAAATAAAGGAGTTCTCAGTTTTGTCTCAATGGTTTGTTTCCTCTTCAAGTAGCCCTAGGCAGAGACTGTGGAAAAGCACTTTCATTGAGAGGGGTTGCCATGCTTCTAAGAAATAACGAGTTTCCGAAATACCAGCAAATATTTTTTCACCCAATCTTGATGATACTTGGTGCTAATGATCAGTACACAAATCCCACTTGGCTCACCAAATTTTGTTCTTCTAGATTGAAGCTTTCGTCTACAGTAGCAGTTTTTATATTTAGGTTTCCTTCTGTTCTCTCCTATATAGATAGATGAATTTGGAACTCTAAATCCAACATGGTTTGTATTAGCTCTTTGAAACTTGACAAAATAAAGGAGTTCTTAGTTTTGTCTCTATGTTTTGTTTCCTCTTCAAGTAGCCGTAGGCACAGGCTGTGGAAAGCACTTTCATTGAGATGGGTTGCCAAGCGTCTACGAAATAACGAGTTTCCGAAATACCAGCAAATATTTTTTCACCCAATCTTGATGATACTTGGTGGTAATGATCAGTACACAAATCCCACTTGGCTCACCAAATTTTGTTCTTCTAGGTTGAAGCGTTCGTCTACAGTAGCAGTTTTTATATTTAGGTTTCCCTCTGTTCTCTCATATATAGATAGATGAATTAGGAACTCTAAATCCAACATGGTTTGTAGTAGCTCTTTGAAACTTGACAAAATAAAGGAGTTCTCCGTTTTGTCTCTATGGTTTGTTTCCTCTTCAAGTATCCCTAGGCACAGACTGTAGAAAAGCACTTTCATTGAGAGGGGTTGCCAAGCTTCTAAGAAATTACGAATTTCCGAAATACCAGCAAATATTTTTTCACCCAATCTTGATGATACTTGGTGGTAATGATCAGTACACAAATCCCACTTGGCTCACCAAATTTTGTTCTTATAGTTTGAAGCGTTCGTCTACAGTAGCAGTTTTTATATTTAGTTTTCCCTCTGTTCTCTCCTATATAGATAGATGAATTTGGAACTCAAATTCAACATGGTTTTTAGTAGCTCTTTGAAACTTGACAAAATAAAGGAGTTTTCAGTTTTGTCTCTATGGTTTGTTTCCTCTTCAAGTAGCCCTAGGCACAGACTGTGGAAAAACACTTTCATTGAGAGGGGTTGCCAAGCTTCTAAGAAATAAAGAATTTACGGAATACCAGCAAATATTTTTTCAGCCAATCTTGATGATACCTGTTGCTGATGATCAGTACACAAATCCCACTTGGCTCACCAAATTCTGTTCTTCTAGGTTGAAGCGTTCGTCTACAGTAGCAGTTTTTATATTTAGGTTTCCCTCTGTTCTCTCCTATATAGATAGATGAATTTGGAACTCTAAATCCAACATGGTTTGTAGTAGCTCTTTGAAACTTGACAAAAAAAAAGGAGTTCTAAGTTTTGTCTCTATGGTTTGTTTCCTCTTCAAGTAGCCCTAGGCACAGACTGTGTAAAAGCACTTTCAATGAGAGGGGTTGCCAAGCTTCTAAGAAATTACGAGTTTCCGAAATACCAGCAAATATTTTTTCACCCAATCTTGATGATACTTGGTGGTAATGATCAGTACACAAATCACACTTGGCTCACCAAATTTTGTTCTTCTAGGTTGAAGCGTTCGTCTACAGTAGCAGTTTTTATATTTAGGTTTCCCTCTGTTCTCTCCTATATAGATAGATGAATTTGGAACTCTAAATTCAACCTGGTTTGTAGTAGCTCTTTGAAACTTGACAAAATAAAGGAGTTCTCAGTTTTGTCTCTATGGTTTGTTTCCTCTTCAAGTAGCCCTAGGCACAGACTGTGGAAAAGCACTTTCATTGAGAGGGGTTACCAAGCTTCTAAGAAATTACGAGTTTCCGAAATACCAGCAAATATGTTTTCACCCAATCTTGATGATACTTGGTTGTAATGATCAGTACACAAATCACACTTGGCTCACCAAATTTTGTTCTTCTAGGTTGAAGCGTTCGTCTACAGTAGCAGTTTTTATATTTAGGTTTCCCTCTGTTCTCTCCTATATAGATAGATGAATTTGGAACTCTAAATCCAACATGGTTTGTAGTAGCTCTTTGAAACTTGACAAAATAAAGGAGTTCTCAGTTTTGTCTCTATGGTTTCTTTCCTCTTCAAGTAGCCCTAGGCACAGACTGTGGAAAGCACTTTCATTGAGATGGGTTGCCAAGCTTCTAAGAAATAACGAGTTTCCAAAATAGCAGCAAATATTTTTTCACCAATCTTTATGATACTTGGTGGTAATGATCAGTACACAAATCCCACTTGGCTCACCAAATTTTGTTCTTCTAGGTTGAAACGTTGGTCTACAATAGCAGTTTTTATATTTAGGTTTCCCTCTGTTCTCTCCTATATAGATAGATGAATTTGGAACACTAAATCCAACATGGTTTCTAGTAGCTCTTTGAAACTTGACAAAATAAAGGAGTTCTCAGTTTTCTCTCTATGGTTTGTTTCCTCTTCAAGTAGCCCTAGGCACAGACTGTGGAAAAGCACTTTCATTGAGAGTGGTTGCCAGGCTTCTAAGAAATTACAAGTTTCCGATATACCAGCAAATATTTTTTCACCCAATCTTGATGATACTTGGTGGTAATGATCAGTACACAAATCACACTAGGCTCACCAAATTTTGTTCTTCTAGGTTGAAGGGTTCGTCTACAGTAGCTGTTTATATATTTAGGTTTCTCTCTGTTCTCTCCTATATAGATAGATGAATTTGGAACTCTAAATCCAACATGGATTGTAGTAGCTCTTTGAAACTTGACAAAATAAAGGAGTTCTCAGTTTTGTCTCTATGGTTTGTTTCCTCTTCAAGTAGCCCTAGGCACAGACTGTGGAAAAGCACTTTCATTGAGAGGGGTTGCCAAGCTTTTAAGAAATAACGAGTTTCCGAAATACCAGCAAAAATTTTGTCACCCAAACTTGATGATACTTGGTGGTAATGATCAGTACACAGATCCCACTTGGCTCACTAAATTGTGTTCTTCTAGGTTTAAGCCTGTGTCTACAGTAGCAGTTTTTATATTTAGGTTTCAATCTTTTCTCTCATATATAGATAGATGAATTTGGAACTCTAAATCCAACATGGTTTGTAGTAGCTCTTTGAAACTTGACAAAATAAAGGAGTTCTGAGTTTTGTCTCATGGTTTGTTTCCTCTTCAAGTAGCCCTAGGCACAGACTGTGGAAATCACTTTCATTGAGATGGGTTGCCAAGCTTCTAAGAAATAACGAATTTCCAAAATACCAGCAAATATTTTTTCACCCAATCTTGATGATACTTGGTGGTAATGATCAGTACACAAATCACACTAGGCTCACCAAATTTTGTTCTTCTAGGTTGAAGCGTTCGTCTACTGTAGCTGTTTTTATATTTAGGTTTCTCTCTGTTCTCTCCTATATGGATAGATGAATTTGGAACTCTAAATCCAACATGGATTGTAGTAGCTCTTTGAAACTTGACAAAATAAAGGAGTTCTCAGTTTTGTCTCTATTGTTTGTTTCCTCTTCAAGTAGCCCCAGGCACAGACTGTGCAAAAGCCCTTTCATTGAGAGGGGTTGCCAAGCTTTTAAGAAATAACGAGTTTCCGAAATACCAGCAAAAATTTTTTCACCCAATCTTGATGATACATGGTGGTAATGATCAGTACACAGATCCCACTTGGCTCACCAAATTTTGTTCTTCTAGGTTGAAACGTTCGTGTACAGTAGCAGTTTTTATATTTAGGTTTCACTCTTTTCTCTCATATATAGATAGATGAATTTGGAACTCTAAATCCAACATGGTTTGTAGTAGCTCTTTGAAACTTGACAAAATAAAGGAGTTCTGAGTTTTGTCTCTATGGTTTGTTTCCTCTTCAAGTAGCCCTAGGTACAGACTGTGGAAAAGCACTTTCATTGAGAGGGGTTGCCAAGGTTCTAAGAAATAACGAGTTTCCGAAATACCAGCAAATATTTTTTCAGCCAATCTTGATGATAGTTGGGGGTAATGATCAGTACACAAATCCCACTTGGCTCACCAAATTTTGTTCTTCTAGGTTGAAGCGTTCGTCTACAGTAGCAGTTTTTATATTTAGGTTTCCCTCTGTTCTCTCCTATATAGATAGATGAATTTGGAACTCTAAATTCAACCTGGTTTGTAGTAGCTCTTTGAAACTTGACAAAATAAAGGAGTTCTCAGTTTTGTCTCTATGGTTTGTTTCCTCTTCAAGTAGCCCTAGGCACAGACTGTGGAAAGCACTTTCATTGAGATGGGTTGCCAAGCTTCTAAGAAATAACGATTTTCCAAAATAGCAGCAAATATTTTTTCACCAATCTTTATGAAACTTGGTGGTAATGATCAGTACACAAATCCCACTTGGCTCACCAAATTTTGTTCTTCTAGGTTGAAACGTTGGTCTACAATAGCAGTTTTTATATTTAGGTTTCCCTCTGTTCTCTCCTATATAGATAGATGAATTTGGAACACTAAATCCAACATGGTTTCTAGTAGCTCTTTGAAACTTGACAAAATAAAGGAGTTCTCAGTTTTCTCTCTATGGTTTGTTTCCTCTTCAAGTAGCCCTAGGCACAGACTGTGGAAAAGCACTTTCATTGAGAGTTGTTGCCAGGCTTCTAAGAAATTACAAGTTTCCGAAATACCAGCAAATATTTTTTCACCCAATCTTGATGATACTTGGTGGTAATGATCAGTACACAAATCACACTAGGCTCACCAAATTTTGTTCTTCTAGGTTGAAGGGTTCGTCTACAGTAGCTGTTTTTATATTTAGGTTTCTCTCTGTTCTCTCCTATATAGATAGATGAATTTGGAACTCTAAATTCAACATGGATTGTAGTAGCTCTTTGAAACTTGACAAAATAAAGGAGTTCTCAGTTTTGTCTCTATGGTTTGTTTCCTCTTCAAGTAGCCCTAGGCACAGACTGTGGAAAAGCACTTTCATTGTGAGGGGTTGCCAAGCTTTTAAGAAATAACGAGTTTCCAAAATACCAGCAAAAATTTTTTCACCCAAACTTGATGATACTTGGTGGTAATGATCAGTACACAGATCCCACTTGGCTCACTAAATTGTGTTCTTCTAGGTTTAAGCCTGTGTCTACAGTAGCAGTTTTTATATTTAGGTTTCAATCTTTTCTCTCATATATAGATAGATGAATTTGGAACTTTAAATCCCTCATGGTTTTTAGTAGCTCTTTGAAACTTGACAAAATAAAGGAGTTCTGAGTTTTTTCTCTATGGTTTGTTTCCTCTTCAAGTAGCCCTAGGCACAGACTGTGTAAAAGCACTTTCATTGAGAGGGGTTGCCAAGCTTGTAAGAAATAACGAGTTTCCGAAATACCAGCAAATATTTTTTCAGCCAATCTTGATGATATTTGGTGGTAATGATCAGTACACAAATCCCACTTGGCTCACCAAATTTTGTTCTACTAGGTTGAGGCGTTCGTCTACAGTAGCAGTTTTTATATTCAGGTTTCCCTCTGTTCTCTCCTATATAGATAGATGAATTTGGAACTATAATCCAACATGGTTTGTAGTAGCTCTTTGAAACTTGACAAAATAAAGGAGTTCTCAGTTTTGTCTCTATGGTTTGTTTCCTCTTCAAGTAGCCCTAGGCACAGACTGTGGAAAAGCACTTTCATTGAGAGGGTTTGCCAAGCTTCTAAGAAATAACGAGTTTCCGAAATACCAGCAAATATTTTTTCACCCAATCTTGATGATACTTGGTGGTATTGATCAGGACACAAATCCCACTTGGCTCACCAAATTTGGTTCTTCTAGGTTTTAGCGTTCGTCTACAGTAGCAGTTTTCATATTTAGGTTTCCCTCTGTTCTCTCCTATATAGATAGAAGAATTTTGAACACTAAATCCAACAGGGTTTATAGTAGCTCTTTTAAACTTGACAAAATAAAGGAGTTCTCAGTTTTCTCTCTATGGTTTGTTTCCTCTTCAAGTAGCCCTAGGCACAGACTGTGGAAAAGCACTTTCATTGAGAGTGGTTGCCAGGCTTCTAAGAAATTACAAGTTTCCGAAATACCAGCAAATATTTTTTCACCCAATCTTGATGATTCTTGGTGGTAATGATCAGTACACAGATCCCACTTGGCTCACCAAATTTTGTTCTTCTAGGTTGAAGCGTTCGTCTACAGTAGCAGTTTTTATATTTAGGTTTCACTCTTTTCTCTCATATACAGATAGATGAATTTGGAACTCTAAATCCAACATGGTTTGTAGTAGCTCTTTGAAACTTGACAAAATAAAGGAGTTCTCAGTTTTCTCTCTATGGTTTGTTTCCTCTTCAAGTAGCCCTAGGCACAGACTGTGGAATAGCACTTTCATTGAGAGGGGTTGCCAAGCTTCTAAGAAATAACGAGTTTCCGAAATACCAGCAAATATTTTTTCAGCCAAACTTGATGATAGTTGGTGGTAATGATCAGTACACAAATCCCACTTGGCTCACCAAATTTTGTTCTTCTTGGTTGAAGCCTTCGTCTACAGTAGCAGTTTTTATATTTAGGTTTCTCTCTGTTCTCTCCTATATAGATAGATGAATTTGGAACTCTAAATCCAACATGGTTTGTAGTAGCTCTTTGAAACTTGACAAAAGAAAGGAGTTCTCAGTTTTGTCTCTATGGTTTGTTTCCTCTTCAAGTAGCCCTAGGCACAGACTGTGGAAAAGCACTTTCATTGAGACGGGTTGCCAAGCTTCTAAGAAATTACGAGTTTCCTAAATACCAGCAAATATTTTTTCACCCAATCTTGATGATACTTGGTGGTAATAATCAGTACACAGATCCCACTTGGCTCACCAAATTTTGTTCTTCTAGGTTGAAACGTTCGTGTACAGTAGCAGTTTTTATATTTAGGTTTCACTCTTTTCTCTCATATATAGATAGATGAATTTGGAACTCTAAATCCAACATGGTTTGTAGTAGCTCTTTGAAACTTGACAAAATAAAGGAGTTCTGAGTTTTGTCTCGATGGTTTGTTTCCTCTTCAAGTAGCCCTAGGCACAGACTGTGGAAAAGCACTTTCATTGAGACGGGTTGCCAAGCTTCTAAGAAATTACGAGTTTCCGAAATACCAGCAAATATTTTTTCACCCAATCTTGATGATACTTGGTGGTAATGATCAGTACACAAATCCCACTTGGCTCACCAAATTTTGTTCTTCTAGGTTGAAGCGTTCGTCTACAGTAGCAATTTTTATATTTAGGTTTCCCTCTGTTCTCTCCTATATAGATAGATGAATTTGGAACTCTAAATCCAACATGGTTTGTACTAGCTCTTTGAAACTTGACAAAATAAAGGAGTTCTCAGTTTTGTCTCTATGGTTTGTTTCCTCTTCAAGTAGCCCTAGGCACAGACTGTGGAAAAGCACTTTCATTGAGAAGGGGTTGCCAAGCTTCTAAGAAATAACGAGTTTCCAAAATACCAGCAAATATTTTTTCACCCAATCTTGATGATACTTGGTGGTAATGATCAGTACACAGATCCCACTTGGCTCAACAAATTTTGTTCTTCTAGGTTGAAACGTTGGTCTACAATAGCAGATTTTATATTTAGGTTTCCCTCTGTTCTCTCCTATATAGATAGAATAATTTGGAACACTAAATCCAACAGGGTTTATAGTAGCTCTTTGAAACTTGACTAAATAAAGGAGTTCTCAGTTTTCTCTCTATGGTTTGTTTCCTCTTCAAGTAGCCCTAGGCACAGACTGTGGAAAAGCACTTTCATTGAGAGTGGTTGCCAGGCTTCTAAGAAATTACAAGTTTCCGAAACACCAGCAAAAATTTTTGCACCCAATCTTGATGATACTTGGTGGTAATGATCAGTACAAAAATCACACTAGGCTCACCAAATTTTGTTCTTCTAGGTTGAAGCGTTCGTCTACAGTAGCTGTTTTTATATTTAGGTTTCTCTCTGTTCTCTCCTATATAGATAGATGAATTTGGAACACTACATCCAACATGGTTTGTAGTAGCTCTTTGAAACTTGACAAAAGAAAGGAGTTCTCAGTTTTGTCTCTATGGTTTGTTTCCTCTTCAAGTAGCCCTAGGCACAGACTGTGGAAAAGCACTTTCATTGAGACGGGTTGCCAAGCTTCTAAGAAATTACGAGTTTCCGAAATACCAGCAAATATTTTTTCACCCAATCTTGATGATACTTGGTGGTAATAATCAGTACACAGATCCCACTTGGCTCACCAAATTTTGTTCTTCTAGGTTGAAACGTTCGTGTACAGTAGCAGTTTTTATATTTAGGTTTCACTCTTTTCTCTCATATATAGATAGATGAATTTGGAACTCTAAATCCAACATGGTTTGTAGTAGCTCTTTGAAACTTGACAAAATAAAGGAGTTCTGAGTTTTGTCTCGATGGTTTGTTTCCTCTTCAAGTAGCCCTAGGCACAGACTGTGGAAAAGCACTTTCATTGAGAGGGGTTGCCAAGCTTCTAAGAAATAACGAGTTTCCGAAATACCAGCAAATATTTTTTCAGCCAATCTTGATGATAGTTGGGGGTAATGATCAGTACACAAATCCCACTTGGCTCACCAAATTTTGTTCTTCTAGGTTGAAGCGTTCGTCTACAGTAGCAGTTTTTATATTTAGGTTTCCCTCTGTTCTCTCCTATATAGATAGATGAATTTGGAACTCTAAATTCAACCTGGTTTGTAGTAGCTCTTTGAAACTTGACAAAATAAAGGAGTTCTCAGTTTTGTCTCTATGGTTTGTTTCCTCTTCAAGTAGCCCTAGGCACAGACTGTGGAAAAGCACTTTCATTGAGAGGGGTTACCAAGCTTCTAAGAAACAACGAGTTTCCGAAATACCAGCAAATATGTTTTCACCCAATCTTGATGATACTTGGTTGTAATGATCAGTACACAAATCACACTTGGCTCACCAAATTTTGTTCTTCTAGGTTGAAGCGTTCGTCTACAGTAGAAGTTTTTATATTTAGGTTTCCCTCTGTTCTCTCCTATATAGATAGATGAATTTGGAACTCTAAATCCAACATGGTTTGTAGTAGCTCTTTGAAACTTGACAAAATAAAGGAGTTCTCAGTTTTGTCTCTATGGTTTGTTTCCTCTTCAAGTAGCCCTAGGCACAGACTGTGGAAAGCACTTTCATTGAGATGGGTTGCCAAGCTTCTAAGAAATAACGAGTTTCCAAAATAGCAGCAAATATTTTTTCACCAATCTTTATGATACTTGGTGGTAATGATCAGTACAGAAATCCCACTTGGCTCACCAAATTTTGTTCTTCTAGGTTGAAACGTTGGCCTACAATAGCAGTTTTTATATTTAGGTTTCCCTCTCTTCTCTCCTATATAGATAGAAGAATTTGGAACACTAAATCCAACAGGGTTTATAGTAGCTCTTTGAAACTTGACAAAATAAAGGAGTTCTCAGTTTTCTCTCTATGGTTTGTTTCCTCTTCAAGTAGCCCTAGGCACAGACTGTGGAATAGCATTTTCATTGAGAGTCGTTGCCAGGCTTCTAAGAAATTACAAGTTTCCGAAATACCAGCAAATATTTTTTCACCCAAACTTGATTATTCTTGGTGGTAATGATCAGTACACAAATCCCACTAGGCTCACCAAATTTTCTTCTTCTAGGTTGAAGCGTTCGTCTACAGTAGCTGTTTTTATATTTAGGTTTCTTTCTGTTCTCTCCTATATAGATAGATGAATTTGGAACTCTAAATCCAACATGGATTGTAGTAGCTCTTTGAAACTTGACAAAATAAAGGAGTTCTCAGTTCTGTCTCTATGGTTTGTTTCCTCTTCAAGTAGCCCTAGGCACAGACTGTGGAAAAGCACTTTCATTGAAGGTTTTGCCAAGCAATTAAAAATAACGAGTTTCCGAAATACCAGCAAAAATTTTTTCACCCAATCTTGATGATTCTTGGTGGTAATGATCAGTACACAGATCCCACTTGGCTCACCAAATTTTGTTCTTCTAGGTTGAAGCGTTCGTCTACAGTAGCAGTTTATATATTTAGGTTTCACTCTTTTCTCTCATATACAGATAGATGAATTTGGAACTCTAAATCCAACATGGTTTGTAGTAGCTCTTTGAAATTTGACAAAATAAAGGAGTTCTGAGTTTTGTCTCTATGGTTTGTTTCCTCTTCAAGTAGCCCTAGGCACAGACTGTGGAAAAGCACTTTCATTGAGAGGGGTTGCCAAGCTTCTAAGAAATAACGAGTTTCCGAAATACCAGCAAATATTTTTTCAGCCAATCTTGATGATAGTTGGTGGTAATGATCAGTACACAAATCCCACTTGGCTCACCAAATTTTGTTCTTCTAGGTTGAAGCGTTCGTCTACAGTAGCAGTTTTTATATTTAGGTTTCCCTGTGTTCCCTCCTATATAGATAGATGAATTTGGAACTCTAAATCCAACATGTATTGTAGTAGCTGGTTGAAACTTGACAAAATAAAGTAGTTCTCCGTTTTGTCTCTATGGTTTGCTTCCTCTTCAAGTAGCCCTAGGCAGAGACTGTGGAAAAGCACATTCATTGAGAGGTGTTGCCAAGCTTCTAAGAAATTACGAATTTCCGAAATACCAGCAAACATTTTTTCACCCAATCTTGATGTTACTTGGTCGTAATGATCAGTACACAAATCCCACTTGGCTCACCAAATTTTGTTCTTCTAGGTTGAAGCGTTCGTCTACAGTAGCAGTTTTTATATTTAGGTTTCCCTCTGTTCTCTCCTATATAGATAAATGAATTTGGAACACTAAATCCAACAGGGTTTATAGTAGCTCTTTGAAACTTGACAAAATAAAGGAGTTCTCAGTTTTCTCTCTATGGTTTGTTTCCTCTTCAAGTAGCCCTAGGCACAGACTGTAGAAAAGCACTTTCATTGAGAGTGGTTGCCAGGCTTCTAAGAACTTACAAGTTTCCGAAATACCAGCAAATATTTTTTCACCCAATCTTGATGATACTTGGTGGTAATGATCAGTACACAAATCACACTAGGATCACCAAATTTTCTTCTTCTAGGTTGAAGCGTTCGTCTACAGTAGCTGTTTTTATATTTAGGTTTCTCTCTGTTCTCTCCTGTATAGATAGATGAATTTGGAACTCTAAATCCAACATGGATTGTAGTAGCTCTTTGAAACTTGACAAAATAAAGGAGTTCTCAGTTTTGTCTCTATGGTTTGTTTCCTCTTCAAGTAGCCCTAGGCATAGACTGTGGAAAAGCACTTTCATTGAGAGGGGTTGCCAAGCTTTTAAGAAATAACGAGTTTCCGAAATACCAGCAAAAATTTTTTCACCCAATCTTGATGATACTTGGTGGTAATGATCAGTACACAGATCCCACTTGGCTCACCAAATTTTGTTCTTCTAGGTTGAAGCGTTCGTCTACAGTAGCAGTTTTTATATTTAGGTTTCCCTCTGTTCTCTCCTATACAGATAGATGAATTTGGAACTCTAAATCCAACATGGTTTGTAGTAGCTCTTTGAAACTTGACAAAATAAAGGAGTTCTCAGTTTTGTCTCTATGGTTTGTTTCCCCTTCAAGTAGCCCTAGGCACAGACTGTGGAAAAGCACTTTCATTGAGAGGGGTTGCCAAGCTTCTAAGAAATTACGATTTTCCGAAATACCAGCAAATATTTTTTCACCCAATCTTGATGATACTTGGTGGTAATGATCAGTACACAAATCCCACTTGGCTCACCAAATTTTGTTCTTCTAGGTTGAAGCGTTTGTCTACAGTAGCAGTTTTTATATTTAGGTTTCCCTCTGTTCTCTCCTATATAGATAGATGAATTTGGAACTCTAAATCCAACATGGTTTGTAGTAGCTCTTTGAAACTTGACAAAATAAAGGAGTTCTCAGATTTCTCTCTAAGGTTTGTTTCCTCTTCAAGTAGCCCTAGGCACAGACTGTGGAAAAGCACTTTAATTGAGAGTGGTTGCCAGGCTTCTAAGAAATTACAAGTTTCCGAAATACCAGCAAATATTTTTTCAACCAATCTTGATGATACTTGGTGGTAATGATCAGTACACAAATCACACTAGGCTCACCAAATTTTGTTCTTCTAGGTTGAAGCGTTCGTCTACAGTAGCTGTTTTTATATTTAGGTTTCCCTCTGTTCTCTCCTATATAGATAGATGAATTTGGAACCCTAAATCCAACATGGATTGTAGTAGCTCTTTGAAACTTGACAAAATAAAGGAGTTCTGAGTTTTTTCTCTATGGTTTGTTTCCTCTTCAAGTAGCCCTAGGCACAAACTGTGGAAAAGCACTTTCATTGAGAGGGGTTGCCAAGCTTCTAAGAAATAACGAGTTTCCGAAATACCAGCAAATATTTTTTCACCCAATCTTGATGATAGTTGGTGGTAATGATCAGTACACAAATCCCACTTTGCTCACCAAATTTTGTTCCTCAAGGTTGAAGCGTTCGTCTGCAGTAGCAGTTTTTATAATTAGGTTTCCCTCTGTTCCCTCCTATATAGATAGATGAATTTGGAACTCTGAATCCAACACGGATTGTAGTAGCTGGTTGAAACTTGACAAAATAAAGGAGTTCTCCGTTTTGTCTCTATGGTTTGTTTCCTCTTCAAGTAGCCCTAGGCACAGACTGTGGAAAAGCACTTTCATTGAGAGGTGTTGCCAAGCTTCTAAGAAATTACGAATTTCCGAAATACCAGCAAATATTTTTTCACCCAATCTTGATGTTACTTGGTCGTAATGATCAGTACACAAATCCCACTTGGCTCACCAAATTTTGTTCTTCTAGGTTGAAGTGTTCGTCTACAGTAGCAGTTTTTATATTTAGGTTTCCCTCTGTTCTCTCCTATATAGATAGATGAATTTGGAACACTAAATCCAACAGGGTTTATAGTAACTCTTTGAAACTTGACAAAATAAAGGAGTTCTCAGTTTTCTCACTATGGTTTGTTTCCTCTTCAAGTAGCCCTAGGCACAGACTGTAGAAAAGCACTTTCATTGAGAGTGGTTGCCAGGCTTCTAAGAAATTACAAGTTTCCGAAATACCAGCAAATATTTTTTCACCCAATCTTGATGATACTTGGTGGTAATGATCAGTACACAAATCCCACTTGGCTCACCAAATTTTGTTCTTCTAGGTTGAAGCGTTCGTCTACAGTAGCAGTTTTTTATTTAGGTTTCCCTCTGTTCTCTCCTATATAGATAGATGAATTTGGAACTCTAAATCCAACATGGTTTGTAGTAGCTCTTTGAAACTTGACAAAAAAGGAGTTCTCAGTTTTATCTCTATGGTTTGTTTCCTCTTCAAGTAGCCCTAGGCACAGACTGTGGAAAAGCACTTTCATTGAGAGGGGTTGCCAAGCTTCTAAGAAATTACGAGTTTCCGAAATACCAGCAAATATTTTTTCACCCAATCTTGATGATACTTGGTGGTAATGATCAGTACACAAATCCCACTTGGCTCACCAAATTTTGTTCTTCTAGGTTGAAGCGTTCGTCTACAGTAGCAGTTTTTATATTTAGGTTTCCCTGTGTTCCCTCCTATATAGATAGATGAATTTGGAACTCTAAATCCAACATGTATTGTAGTAGCTGGTTGAAACTTGACAAAATAAAGTAGTTCTCCGTTTTGTCTCTATGGTTTGCTTCCTCTTCAAGTAGCCCTAGGCACAGACTGTGGAAAAGCACATTCATTGAGAGGTGTTGCCAAGCTTCTAAGAAATTACGAATTTCCGAAATACCAGCAAACATTTTTTCACCCAATCTTGATGTTACTTGGTCGTAATGATCAGTACACAAATCCCACTTGGCTCACCAAATTTTGTTCTTCTAGGTTGAAGCGTTCGTCTACAGTAGCAGTTTTTATATTTAGGTTTCCCTCTGTTCTCTCCTATATAGATAAATGAATTTGGAACACTAAATCCAACAGGGTTTATAGTAGCTCTTTGAAACTTGACAAAATAAAGGAGTTCTCAGTTTTCTCTCTATGGTTTGTTTCCTCTTCAAGTAGCCCTAGGCACAGACTGTGGAAAAGCACTTTCATTGAGAGTGGTTGCCAGGCTTCTAAGAAATTACAAGTTTCCGAAATACCAGCAAATATTTTTTCACCCAATCTTGATGATACTTGGTGGTAATGATCAGTACACAAATCACACTAGGCTCACCAAATTTTCTTCTTCTAGGTTGAAGCGTTCGTCTACAGTAGCTGTTTTTATATTTAGGTTTCTCTCTGTTCTCTCCTGTATAGATAGATGAATTTGGAACTCTAAATCCAGCATGGATTGTAGTAGCTCTTTGAAACTTGACAAAATAAAGGAGTTCTCAGTTTTGTCTCTATGGTTTGTTTCCTCTTCAAGTAGCCCTAGGCATAGAGTGTGGAAAAGCACTTTCATTGAGAGGGGTTGCCAAGCTTTTAAGAAATAACGAGTTTCCGAAATACCAGCAAAAATTTTTTCACCCAATCTTGATGATACTTGGTGGTAATGATCAGTACACAGATCTCACTTGGCTCACCAAATTTTGTTCTTCTAGGTTGAAGCGTTCGTCTACAGTAGCAGTTTTTATATTTAGGTTTCACTCTTTTCTCTCATATATAGATAGATGAATTTGGAACTCTAAATCCAACATGGTTTGTAGTAGCTCTTTGAAACTTGACAAAATAAAGGAGTTCTAAGTTTTGTCTCTATGGTTTGTTTCCTCTTCAAGTAGCCCTATCCACAGACTGTGGAAAAGCACTTTCATTGAGAGGGGTTGCCAAGATTCTAAGAAATAACGAGTTTCCGAAATACCAGCAAATATTTTTTCAGCCAATCTTGATGATAGTTGGTGGTAATGATCAGTACACAAATCCCACTTGGCTCACCAAATTTTGTTCTTCTAGGTTGAAGCGTTCGTCTACAGTAGCAGTTTTTATATTTAGGTTTCCCTCTGTTCTCTCCTATACAGATAGATGAATTTGGAACTCTAAATCCAACATGGTTTGTAGTAGCTCTTTGAAACTTGACAAAATAAAGGAGTTCTCAGTTTTGTCTCTATGGTTTGTTTCCTCTTCAAGTAGCCCTAGGCACAGACTGTGGAAAAGCACTTTCATTGAGAGGGGTTGCCAAGCTTCTAAGAAATTACGATTTTCCGAAATACCAGCAAATATTTTTTCACCCAATCTTGATGATACTTGGTGGTAATGATCAGTACACAAATCCCACTTGGCTCACCAAATTTTGTTCTTCTAGGTTGAAGCGTTTGTCTACAGTAGCAGTTTTTATATTTAGGTTTCCCTCTGTTCTCTCCTATATAGATAGATGAATTTGGAACTCTAAATCCAACATGGTTTGTGGTAGCTCTTTGAAACTTGACAAAATAAAGGAGTTCTCAGTTTTCTCTCTATGGTTTGTTTCCTCTTCAAGTAGCCCTAGGCACAGACTGTGGAAAAGCACTTTAATTGAGAGTGGTTGCCAGGCTTCTAAGAAATTACAAGTTTCCGAAATACCAGCAAATATTTTTTCAACCAATCTTGATGATACTTGGTGGTAATGATCAGTACACAAATCACACTAGGCTCACCAAATTTTGTTCTTCTCGGTTGAAGCGTTCGTCTACAGTAGCTGTTTTTATATTTAGGTTTTCCTCTGTTCTCTCCTATATAGATAGATGAATTTGGAACCCTAAATCCAACATGGATTTTAGTAGCTCTTTGAAACTTGACAAAATAAAGGTGTTCTGAGTTTTTTCTCTATGGTTTGTTTCCTCTTCAAGTAGCCCTAGGCACAAACTGTGGAAAAGCACTTTCATTGAGAGGGGTTGCCAAGCTTCTAAGAAATAACGAGTTTCCGAAATACCAGCAAATATTTTTTCAGCCAATCTTGATGATAGTTGGTGGTAATGATCAGTACACAAATCCCACTTTGCTCACCAAATTTTGTTCCTCAAGGTTGAAGCGTTCGTCTACAGTAGCAGTTTTTATAATTAGGTTTTCCTCTGTTCCCTCCTATATAGATAGATGAATTTGGAACTCTAAATCCAACACGGTTTGTAGTAGCTGGTTGAAACTTGACAAAATAAAGGAGTTCTCCGTTTTGTCTCTATGGTTTGTTTCCTCTTCAAGTAGCCCTAGGCACAGACTGTGGAAAAGCACTTTCATTGAGAGGTGTTGCCAAGCTTCTAAGAAATTACGAATTTCTGAAATACCAGCAAATATTTTTTCACCCAATCTTGATGTTACTTGGTCGTAATGATCAGTACACAAATCCCACTTGGCTCACCAAATTTTGTTCTTCTAGGTTGAAGCGTTCGTCTACAGTAGCAGTTTTTATATTTAGGTTTCCCTCTGTTCTCTCCTATATAGATACATGAATTTGGAACACTAAATCCAACAGGGTTTATAGTAGCTCTTTGAAACTTGACAAAATAAAGGAGTTCTCAGTTTTCTCTCTATGGTTTGTTTCCTCTTCAAGTAGCCCTAGGCACAGACTGTAGAAAAGCACTTTCATTGAGAGTGGTTGCCAGGCTTCTAAGAAATTACAAGTTTCCGAAATACCAGCAAATATTTTTTCACCCAATCTTGATGATACTTGGTGGTAATGATCAGTACACAAATCCCACTTGGCTCACCAAATTTTGTTCTTCTAGGTTGAAGCGTTCGTCTACAGTAGCAGTTTTTATATTTAGGTTTCCCTCTGTTCTCTCCTATATAGATAGATGAATTTGGAACTCTAAATCCAACATGGTTTGTAGTAGCTCTTTGAAACTTGACAAAAAAGGAGTTCTCAGTTTTATCTCTATGGTTTGTTTCCTCTTCAAGTAGCCCTAGGCACAGACTGTGGAAAAGCACTTTCATTGAGAGGGGTTACCAAGCTTCTAAGAAATTACGAGTTTCCGAAATACCAGCAAATATTTTTTCACCCAATCTTGATGATACTTGGTGGTAATGATCAGTACACAAATCCCACTTGGCTCAACAAATTTTGTTCTTCTAGGTTGAAGCGTTCGTCTACAGTAGCAGTTTTTATATTTAGGTTTCCCTCTGTTCTCTCCTATATAGATAGATGAATTTGGAACACTAAATCCAACATGGTTTGTAGTAGCTCTTTGAAACTTGATAAAATAAAGGAGTTCTCAGTTTTGTCTCTATGGTTTGTTTCCTCTTCAAGTAGCCCTAGGCACAGACTGTGGAAAAGCACTTATATTGAGAGGGGTTGCCAAGCTTCTAAGAAATAACGAGTTTCCGAAATACCAGCAAATATTTTTTCAGCCAATCTTGATGATAGTTGGTGGTAATGATCAGTACACAAATCCCACTTGGCTCACCAAATTTTGTTCTTCTAGGTTGAAGCGTTCGTCTACAGTAGCAGTTTTTATATTTAGGTTTCCCTCTGTTCCCTCCTATATAGATAGATGAATTTGGAACTCTAAATCCAACATGGTTTGTAGTAGTTGGTTGAAACGTGACAAAATAAAGTAGTTCTCCGTTTTGTCTCTATGGTTTGTTTCCTCTTCAAGTAGCCCTAGGCACAGACTGTGGAAAAGCACTTTCATTGAGAGGTGTTGCCAAGCTTCTAAGAAATTACGAATTTCCGAAATACCAGCAAATATTTTTTCACCCAATCTTGATGTTACTTGGTCGTAATGATCAGTACACAAATCCCACTTGGCTCACCAAATTTTGTTGTTCTAGGTTGAAGCGTTCGTCTACAGTAGCAGTTTTTATATTTAGGTTTCCCTCTGTTCTCTCCTATATAGATAGATGAATTTGGAACACTAAATCCACAGGGTTTATAGTAGCTCTTTGAAACTTGACAAAATAAAGGAGTTCTCAGTTTTCTCTCTATGGTTTGTTTCATCTTCAAGTAGCCATAGGCACAGACTGTGGAAAAGCACTTTCATTGAGAGTGGTTGCCAGGCTTCTAAGAAATTACAAGGTTCCGAAATACCAGCAAATATTTTTTCACCCAATCTTGATGATACTTGGTGGTAATGATCAGTACACAAATCACACTAGGCTCACCAAATTTTGTTCTTCTAGGTTGAAGCGTTCGTCTACAGTAGCTGTTTTTATATTTAGGTTTCTCTCTGCTCTCTCCTATATAGATAGATGAATTTGGAACACTAAATCCAACATGGATTGTAGTAGCTCTTTGAAACTTGACAAAATAAAGGAGTTCTCAGTTTTGTCTCTATGGTTTGTTTCCTCTTCAAGTAGCCCTAGGCACAGACTGTGGAAAAGCACTTTCATTGAGAGGGGTTGCCAAGCTTCTAAGAAATAACGAGTTTCCGAAATACCAGCAAATATTTTTTCAACCCATCTTGATGATAGTTGGTGGTAATGATCAGTACACAAATCCCACTTGGCTCACCAAATTTTGTTCCTCTAGGTTGAAGCGTTCGTCTGCAGTAGCAGTTTTTATATTTAGGTTTCCCTCTGTTCCCTCCTATATAGATAGATGAATTTGGAACTCTAAATCCAACACGGTTTGTAGTAGCTAGTTGAAACTTGACAAAATAAAGGAGTTCTCAGTTTTGTCTCTATGGTTTGTTTCCTCTTCAAGTAGCCCTAGGCACAGACTGTGGAAAAGCACTTTCATTGAGAGGTGTTGCCAAGCTTCTAAGAAATTACGAATTTCCGAAATACCAGCAAATATTTTTTCACCCAATCTTGATGTTACTTGGTCGTAATGATCAGTACACAAATCCCACTTGGCTCACCAAATTTTGTTCTTCTAGGTTGAAGCGTTCGTCTACAGTAGCAGTTTTTATATTTAGGTTTCCCTCTGTTCTCTCCTATATAGATAGATGAATTTGGAACACTAAATCCAACAGGGTTTATAGTAGCTCTTTGAAACTAGACAAAATAAAGGAGTTCTCAGTTTTCTCTCTATGGTTTGTTTCCTCTTCAAGTAGCCCTAGGCACAGACTGTAGAAAAGCACTTTCATTGAGAGTGGTTGCCAGGCTTCTAAGAAATTACAAGTTTCCGAAATACCAGCAAATATTTTTTCACCCAATCTTGATGATACTTGGTGGTAATGATCAGTACACAAATCCCACTTGGCTCACCAAATTTTGTTCTTCTAGGTTGAAGCGTTCGTCTACAGTAGCAGTTTTTATATTTAGGTTTCCCTCTGTTCTCTCCTATATAGATAGATGAATTTGGAACTCTAAATCCAACATGGTTTGTAGTAGCTTTTTGAAACTTGACAAAAAAGGAGTTCTCAGTTTTATCTCTATGGTTTGTTTCCTCTTCAAGTAGCCCTAGGCACAGACTGTGGAAAAGCACTTTCATTGAGAGGGGTTGCCAAGCTTCTAAGAAATTACGAGTTTCCGAAATACCAGCAAATATTTTTTCACCCAATCTTGATGATACTTGGTGGTAATGATCAGTACACAAATCCCACTTGGCTCACCAAATTTTGTTCTTCTATGTTGAAGCGTTCGTCTACAGTAGCAGTTTTTATATTTAGGTTTCCCTCTGTTCTCTCCTATATAGATAGATGAATTTGGAACTCTAAATCCAACATGGTTTGTAGTAGCTCTTTGAAACTTGACAAAATAAAGGAGTTCTCAGTTTTGTCTCTATGGTTTGTTTCCTCTTCAAGTAGCCCTAGGCACAGACTGTGGAAAAGCACTTACATTGAGAGGGGTTGCCAAGCTTCTAAGAAATAACGAGTTTCCGAAATACCATCAAATATTTTTTCACCCAATCTTTATGATAGTTGGTGGTAATGATCAGTACACAAATCCCACTTGGCTCACCAAATTTTGTTCTTTTACGTTGAAGCGTTCGTCTACAGTTGCAGTTTTTATATTTAGGTTTCCCTCTGTTCCCTCCTATATAGATAGATGAATTTTAACTCTAAATCCAACATGGTTTGTAGTAGCTCTTTGAAACTTGACAAAATAAAGAAGTTCTCAGTTTTGTCTCTATGGTTTGTTTCCTCTTCAAGTAGCCCTAGGCACAGACTGTGGAAAAGCACTTTCATTGAGAGGGTTTGCCAAGCTTCTAAGAAATTACGAATTTCCGAAATACCAGCAAATATTTTTTCACCCAATCTTGATGTTACTTGGTCGTAATGATCAGTACACAAATCCCACTTGGCTCACCAAATTTTGTTCTTCTAGTTTTAAGCGTTCATCTATAGTAGCAGTTTTTATATTTAGGTTTCCCTCTGTTCTCTCCAATATAGATAGATGAATTTGGAACTCTAAATCCAACATGGATTTTAGTAGCTCTTTGAAACTTGACAAAATAAAGGAGTTCTCAGTTTTGTCTCTATGGTTTGTTTCCTCTTCAAGTAGCGCTAGGCACAGACTGTGGAAAAGCACTTTCCTTGAGAGGGGTTGCCAAGCTTTTAAGAAATAACGTGTTTCCGAAATACCAGCAAAAATTTTTTCACACAAACTTGATGATTCTTGGTGGTAATGATCAGTACACAGATCCCACTTGGCTCACCAAATTTTGTTCTTCTAGGTTGACGTGTTCGTCTACAGTAGCAGTTTTTATATTTAGGTTTCACTCATTTCTCTCATATACAGATAGATGAATTTAGAACTCTAAATCCAACATGGTTTGTAGTAGCTCTTTGAAACTTGACATAATAAAGGAGTTCTGAGTTTTGTCTCTATGATTTGTTTCCTCTTCAAGTAGTCCTAGGCACAGACTGTGGAAAAGCACTTTCATTGAGAGGGGTTGACAAGCTTCTAAGAAATTATGAATTTCCGAAATACCAGCAAATATTTTTTCACCCAATCTTGATAATACTTGGTCGTAATGATCAGTACACAAATTCCACTTGGGTAACCAAATTTTGTTCTTCTAGGTTGAAGCGTTCGTCTACAGTAGCAGTTTTTATATTTAGGTTTCCCTCTGTTCTCTTCTATATAGATAGATGAATTTGGAACACTAAATCCACAGGGTTTATAGTAGCTCTTTGAAACTTGACAAAATAAAGGAGTTCTCAGTTTTGTCTTTATGGTTTATTTCCTCTTCAAGTAGCCCTAGGCACAGACTGTGGAAAAGCACTTTCATTGAGAGGGGTTGCCAAGCTTCTAAGAAATAACGAGTTTCCGAAATACCAGCAAATATTTTTTCAGCCAATCTTGATGATAGTTGGTGGTAATGATCAGTACACAAATCCCACTTGGCTCACCAAATTTTGTTCTTCTAGGTTGAAGCGTTCGTCTACAGTAGCAGTTTTTATATTTAGGTTTCCCTCTGTTCCCTCCTATATAGATAGATGAATTTGGAACTCTAAATCCAACATGCTTTGTAGTAGTTGGTTGAAACGTGACAAAATAAAGTAGTTCTCCGTTTTGTCTCTATGGTTTGTTTCCTCTTCAAGTAGCCCTAGGCACAGACTGTGGAAAAGCACTTTCATTGAGAGGTGTTGCCAAGCTTCTAAGAAATTACGAATTTCCGAAATACCAGCAAATATTTTTTCACCCAATCTTGATGTTACTTGGTCGTAATGATAAATACACAAATCCCACTTGGCTCACCAAATTTTGTTGTTCTAGGTTGAAGCGTTCGTCTACAGTAGCAGTTTTTATATTTAGGTTTCCCTCTGTTCTCTCCTATATAGATAGATGAATTTGGAACACTAAATCCACAGGGTTTATAGTAGCTCTTTGAAACTTGACAAAATAAAGGAGTTCTCAGTTTTCTCTCTATGGTTTGTTTCATCTTCAAGTAGCCATAGGCACAGACTGTGGAAAAGCACTTTCATTGAGAGTGGTTGCCAGGCTTCTAAGAAATTACAAGGTTCCGAAATACCAGCAAATATTTTTTCACCCAATCTTGATGATACTTGGTGGTAATGATCAGTACACAAATCACACTAGGCTCACCAAATTTTGTTCTTCTAGGTTGAAGCGTTCGTCTACAGTAGCTGTTTTTATATTTAGGTTTCTCTCTGCTCTCTCCTATATAGATAGATGAATTTGGAACACTAAATCCAACATGGATTGTAGTAGCTCTTTGAAACTTGACAAAATAAAGGAGTTCTCAGTTTTGTCTCTATGGTTTGTTTCCTCTTCAAGTAGCCCTAGGCACAGACTGTGGAAAAGCACTTTCATTGAGAGGGGTTGCCAAGCTTCTAAGAAATAACGAGTTTCCGAAATACCAGCAAATATTTTTTCAACCCATCTTGATGATAGTTGGTGGTAATGATCAGTACACAAATCCCACTTGGCTCACCAAATTTTGTTCCTCTAGGTTGAAGCGTTCGTCTGCAGTAGCAGTTTTTATATTTAGGTTTCCCTCTGTTCCCTCCTATATAGATAGATGAATTTGGAACTCTAAATCCAACACGGTTTGTAGTAGCTAGTTGAAACTTGACAAAATAAAGGAGTTCTCAGTTTTGTCTCTATGGTTTGTTTCCTCTTCAAGTAGCCCTAGGCACAGACTGTGGAAAAGCACTTTCATTGAGAGGTGTTGCCAAGCTTCTAAGAAATTACGAATTTCCGAAATACCAGCAAATATTTTTTCACCCAATCTTGATGTTACTTGGTCGTAATGATCAGTACACAAATCCCACTTGGCTCACCAAATTTTGTTCTTCTAGGTTGAAGCGTTCGTCTACAGTAGCAGTTTTTATATTTAGGTTTCCCTCTGTTCTCTCCTATATAGATAGATGAATTTGGAACACTAAATCCAACAGGGTTTATAGTAGCTCTTTGAAACTAGACAAAATAAAGGAGTTCTCAGTTTTCTCTCTATGGTTTGTTTCCTCTTCAAGTAGCCCTAGGCACAGACTGTAGAAAAGCACTTTCATTGAGAGTGGTTGCCAGGCTTCTAAGAAATTACAAGTTTCCGAAATACCAGCAAATATTTTTTCACCCAATCTTGATGATACTTGGTGGTAATGATCAGTACACAAATCCCACTTGGCTCACCAAATTTTGTTCTTCTAGGTTGAAGCGTTCGTCTACAGTAGCAGTTTTTATATTTAGGTTTCCCTCTGTTCTCTCCTATATAGATAGATGAATTTGGAACTCTAAATCCAACATGGTTTGTAGTAGCTTTTTGAAACTTGACAAAAAAGGAGTTCTCAGTTTTATCTCTATGGTTTGTTTCCTCTTCAAGTAGCCCTAGGCACAGACTGTGGAAAAGCACTTTCATTGAGAGGGGTTGCCAAGCTTCTAAGAAATTACGAGTTTCCGAAATACCAGCAAATATTTTTTCACCCAATCTTGATGATACTTGGTGGTAATGATCAGTACACAAATCCCACTTGGCTCACCAAATTTTGTTCTTCTATGTTGAAGCGTTCGTCTACAGTAGCAGTTTTTATATTTAGGTTTCCCTCTGTTCTCTCCTATATAGATAGATGAATTTGGAACTCTAAATCCAACATGGTTTGTAGTAGCTCTTTGAAACTTGACAAAATAAAGGAGTTCTCAGTTTTGTCTCTATGGTTTGTTTCCTCTTCAAGTAGCCCTAGGCACAGACTGTGGAAAAGCACTTACATTGAGAGGGGTTGCCAAGCTTCTAAGAAATAACGAGTTTCCGAAATACCATCAAATATTTTTTTCACCCAATCTTTATGATAGTTGGTGGTAATGATCAGTACACAAATCCCACTTGGCTCACCAAATTTTGTTCTTTTACGTTGAAGCGTTCGTCTACAGTTGCAGTTTTTATATTTAGGTTTCCCTCTGTTCCCTCCTATATAGATAGATGAATTTTAACTCTAAATCCAACATGGTTTGTAGTAGCTCTTTGAAACTTGACAAAATAAAGAAGTTCTCAGTTTTGTCTCTATGGTTTGTTTCCTCTTCAAGTAGCCCTAGGCACAGACTGTGGAAAAGCACTTTCATTGAGAGGGTTTGCCAAGCTTCTAAGAAATTACGAATTTCCGAAATACCAGCAAATATTTTTTCACCCAATCTTGATGTTACTTGGTCGTAATGATCAGTACACAAATCCCACTTGGCTCACCAAATTTTGTTCTTCTAGTTTTAAGCGTTCATCTATAGTAGCAGTTTTTATATTTAGGTTTCCCTCTGTTCTCTCCAATATAGATAGATGAATTTGGAACTCTAAATCCAACACGGATTTTAGTAGCTCTTTGAAACTTGACAAAATAAAGGAGTTCTCAGTTTTGTCTCTATGGTTTGTTTCCTCTTCAAGTAGCGCTAGGCACAGACTGTGGAAAAGCACTTTCCTTGAGAATGGTTGCCAAGCTTTTAAGAAATAACGAGTTTCCGAAATACCAGCAAAAATTTTTTCACCCAAACTTGATGATTCTTGGTGGTAATGATCAGTACACAGATCCCACTTGGCTCACCAAATTTTGTTCTTCTAGGTTGACGTGTTCGTCTACAGTAGCAGTTTTTATATTTAGGTTTCACTCATTTCTCTCATATACAGATAGATGAATTTAGAACTCTAAATCCAACATGGTTTGTAGTAGCTCTTTGAAACTTGACATAATAAAGGAGTTCTGAGTTTTGTCTCTATGATTTGTTTCCTCTTCAAGTAGTCCTAGGCACAGACTGTGGAAAAGCACTTTCATTGAGAGGGGTTGACAAGCTTCTAAGAAATAACGAGTTTCCGAAATACCAGCAAATATTTTTTCACCAAATCTTGATGATAGTTGGTGGTAATGATCAGTACACAAATCCCACTTGGCTCACCAAATTTTGTTCTTCTAGTTTGAAGCGTTATCTACAGTAGCAGTTTTTATATTTAGGTTTCCCTCTGTTCCCTCCTATATAGATAGATGAATTTGGAACTCTAAATCCAACATGGTTTGTAGTAGCTGGTTGAAACTTGACAAAATAAAGTAGTTCTCCGTTTTGTCTCTATGGTTTGTTTCCTATTCAAGTAGCCCTAGGCACAGACTGTGGAAAAGCACTTTCATTGAGAGGTTTTGCTAAGCTTCTAAGAAATTATGAATTTCCGAAATACCAGCAAATATTTTTTCACCCAATCTTGATAATACTTGGTCGTAATGATCAGTACACAAATTCCACTTGGGTAACCAAATTTTGTTCTTCTAGGTTGAAGCGTTCGTCTACAGTAGCAGTTTTTATATTTAGGTTTCCCTCTGTTCTCTCCTATATAGATAGATGAATTTGGAACACTAAATCCAACAGGGTTTATAGTAGCTCTTTGAAACTTGACAAAATAAAGGAGTTCTCAGTTTTCTCTCTATGGTTTGTTTCCTCTTCAAGTTGCCCTAGGCACAGACTGTGGAAAAGCACTTTCATTGAGAGTGGTTGCCAGGCTTCTAAGAAATTACAAGTTTCCGAAATACCAGCAAATATTTTTTCACCCAATCTTGATGATACTTGTTGCTAATGATCAGTACACAAATCACACTAGGCTCACCAAATTTTGTTCTTCTAGGTTGAAGCGTTCGTCTACAGTAGCTGTTTTTATATTTAGGTTTCTCTCTGTTCTCTCCTATATAGATAGATGAATTTGGAACACTAAATCCAACATGGATTGTAGTAGCTCTTTGAAACTTAACAAAATAAAGGAGTTCTCAGTTTTGTCTCTATGGTTTGTTTCCTCTTCAAGTAGCCCTAGGCACAGACTGTGGAAAAGCACTTTCATTGAGAGGGGTTGCCAAGCTTCTAAGAAATAACGAGTTTCCGAAATACCAGCAAATATTTTTTCAGCCAATCTTGATGATAGTTGGTGGTAATGATCAGTACACAAATCCCACTTGGCTCACCAAATTTTGTTCTTCCAGGTTGAAGCGTTCGTCTACAGTAGCAGTTTTTATATTTAGGTTTCCCTCTGTTCTCTCCTATATAGAAAGATGAATTTGGAACTCTAAATCCAACATGGTTTGTAGTAGCTCTTTGAAACTTGACAAAATAAAGGAGTTCTCAGTTTTGTCGCTATGGTTTGTTTCCTCTTCAAGTAGCCCCAGGCACAGACTGTGGAAAGCACTTTCATTGAGATGGGTTGCCAAGCTTCTAAGAAATAACGAGTTTCCGAAATACCAGCAAATATTTTTTCACCCAATCTTGATGATACTTGGTGGTAATGATCAGTACACAAATCCCACTTGGCTCACCAAATTTAGTTCTTCTAGGTTGAAGCGTTCGTCTACAGTAGCGGTTTTTATATTTAGGTTACCCTCTGTTCTCTCCTATATAGATAGATGAATTTGGAACTCTAAATCCAACATGTTTTGTAGTAGCTCTTTGAAACTTGACAAAATAAAGGAGTTCTCAGTTTTGTCTTTATGGTTTGTTTCCTCTTCAAGTAGCCCTAGGCACAGACTGTGGAAAGCACTTTCATTGAGATGGGTTGCCAAGCTTCTAAGAAATAACGATTTTCCGAAATACCAGCAAATATTTTTTCACCCAATCTTGATGATTCTTGGTGGTAATGATCAGGACACAAATCCCAGTTGGCTCACCAAATTTTGTTCTTCTAGGTTGAAGCGTTCGTCTACAATAGCAGTTTTTATATTTAGGTTTCCCTCTGTTCTCTCCTATATAGATAGATGAATTTGGAACACTAAATCCAACAGGGTTTATAGTAGCTCTTTGAAACTTGACAAAATAAAGGAGTTTTCAGTTTTCTCTCTATGGTTTGTTACCTCTTCAAGTAGCCCTAGGCACAGAATGTGGAAAAGCACTTTCATTGAGAGGGGTTGCCCAGCTTCTAAGAAATAACGAGTTTCCGAAATACCAGCAAATATTTTTTCACCCAATCTTGATGATACTTGGTGGTAATGATCAGTACACAAATCCCACTTGGCTCACCAAATTTTGTTCTTCTAGGTTGAAGCGTTCGTTTACAGTAGCAGTTTTTATATATAGGTTTCATTCTGTTCTCTCCTATTTAGATAGATGAATTTGGAAATCTAAATCCAACATGGTTTGTATTAGCTCTTTGAAACTTGACAAAATAAAGGAGTTCTCCGTTTTGTCTCTATGGTTTGTTTCCTCTTCAAGTAGCCCTAGGCACAGACTGTGGAAAAGCACTTTCACTGAGCGTGGTTGCCAATTTCTAAGAAATTAAAATTTCCGAATCACCAGCAATTTTTTTTCACAAAATCTTGATGATACTAGGTGGTAATGATCAGTACACAAATCCCACTTGGCTCACCAAATTTTGTTCTTCTAGGTTGAAGCGTTCGTTTACACTAGCAGTTTTTATATTTAGGTTTCCCTCTGTTCTCTCCTCTATAGATAGATGAATTTGGAACTCTAAATCCAACAAAGATTGTAGTAGCTCTTTGAAAATTGACAAAATAAAGGAGTTCTCAGTTTTGTCTCTATAGTTTGTTTCATTTTCAAGTAGCCCTAGGCACAGACTGTGGAAAAGCACTTTCATTGAGAGGGGTTGCCAAGCTTCTAAGAAATAACGAGTTTCCGAAATACCAGCAAATATTTTTTCAGCCAATCTTGATGATACCTGTTGCTGATGATCAGTACACAAATCCCACTTGGCTCACCAAATTCTGTTCTTCTAGGTTGAAGCGTTCGTCTACAGTAGCAGTTTTTATATTTAGGTTTCCCTCTGTTCTCTCCTGTATAGATAGATGAATTTGGAACTCTAAATCCAACATGTTTTGTAGTAGCTCTTTGAAAATTTACAAAATAAAGGAGTTCTCAGTTTTGTCTCTATGGATTGTTTCCTCTTCAAGTAGCCCTAGGCACAGACTGTGGAAAAGCACTTTCATTGAGAGGGGTTGCCAAGCTTCTAAGAAATTACGAGTTTCCGAAATACCAGCAAATATTTTTTCACCCAATCTTGATGATACTTGGTGGTAATGATCAGTACACAAATCCCACTTTGCTCACCTAATTTTGTTCTTCTAGGTTGAAGCGTTCGACTACAGTAGCTGTTTTTATATTTAGGTTTCCCTCTGTTCTCTCCTATATAGATAGATGAATTTGGAACTCTAAATCCAACATGGTTTGTAGTAGCTCTTTGAAACTTGACAAAATAAAGGAGTTCTCAGTTTTGTCTCTATGGTTTGTTTCCTCTTCAAGTAGCCCTAGGCACAGAATGTGGAAAAGCACTTTCATTGAGAGGGGTTGCCAAGCTTCTAAGAAATAACGAGTTTCCGAAATACCAGCAAATATTTTTTCAGCCAATCTTGATGATACCAGTTGCTGATGATCAGTACACAAATCCCACTTGGCTCACCAAATTCTGTTCTTCTAGGTTGAAGCGTTCATCTACAGTAGCAGTTTTTATATTTAGGTTTCCCTCTGTTGTCTCCTATATAGATAGATGAATTTGGAACTCTAAATCCAACATGGTTTGTAGTAGCTCTTTTAAACTTGACAAAATAAAGGAATTCTCAGTTTTGTCTCTATGGTTTGTTTCCTCTTCAAGTAGCCCTAGGCACAGACTGTGGAAAAGCACTTTCATTGAGAGGGGTTGCCAAGCTTCTAAGAAATTACGAGTTTCCGAAATACCAGCAAATATTTTTTCACCCAATCTTGAAGATACATGGTGGTAATGATCAGTACACAAATCCCACTTGGCTCACCAAATTTTGTTCTTCTAGGTTGAAGCGTTCGTCTACAGTAGCAGTTTTTATATTTAGGTTTCCCTCTGTTCTCTCCTGTATAGATAGATGAATTTGGAACTCTAAATCCAACATGGTTTTTAGTAGCTCTTTGAAAATTGACAAAATAAAGGAGTTCTCAGTTTTGTCTCTACGGATTGTTTCCTCTTCAAGTAGACCTAGGCACAAACAGTGGAAAAGCAGTTTCATTGAGAGGGGTTGCCAAGCTTCTAAGAAATAACGAGTTTCCGAAATACCAGCAAATATATTTTCACCCAATCTTGATGATACTTGGTGGTAATGATCAGTACACAAATCCCACTTGGCTCACCAAATTCTGTTCTTCTACGTTGAAGCGTTCGTCTACAGTAGCTGTTTTTATATTTAGGTATCCCTCTGTTCTCTCCTATATACATAGATGAATTTGGAACTCTAAATCCAACATGGATTGAAGTAGCTCTTTGAAAGTTGACAAAATAAAGGAGTTCTCAGTTTTGTCTCTATGGTTTGTTTCCTCTTCAAGTAGCCCTAGGCACAGACTGTGGAAAAGCACTTTCATTGAGAGGGGTTGCCGAGCTTCTAAGAAATTACGGATTTCCGAAATACCAGCAAATATTTTTTCACCCAATCTTGATGATACTTGGTGGTAATGATCAGTACACAAATCCCACTTTGCTCACCAAATTTTGTTCTTCTAGGTTGAAGCATTCGTCTACAGTAGCAGTTTTTATATATAGGTTTCATTCTGTTCTCTCCTATTTAGATAGATGAATTTGGAACTCTAAATCCAACATGGTTTGTAGTAGCTCTTTCAAACTTGACAAAATAAAGGAATTCTCAGTTTTGTCTCTATGGTTTGTTTCCTCTTCAAGTAGCCCTAGGCACAGACTGTGGAAAAGCACTTTCATTGAGAGGGGTTGCCAAGCTTCTAAGAAATAACGAGTTTCCGAAATACCAGCAAATATTTTTTCCGCCAATCTTGATGATACCTGTTGCTGATGATCAGTACAAAAATCCCACTTTGCTCACCAAATTCTGTTCTTCTAGGTTGAAGCGTTCGTCTACAGTAGCAGTTTTTATATTTAGGTTTCCCTCTGTTCTCTCCTATATAGATAGATGAATTTGGAACTCTAAATCCAACATGGTTTGTAGTAGCTCTTTGAAAATTGACAAAATATAGGAGTTCTCAGTTTTGTCTCTATGGATTGTTTTCTCTTCAAGTAGCCCTAGGCACACACTGTGGAAAAGCATTTACATTGAGAGGGGTTGCCAAGCTTCTAAGAAATAACGAGTTTCCGAAATACCAGCAAATATTTTTTCACCCAATCTTGATGATACTTGGTGGTAATGATCAGTACACAAATCCCACTTGGCTCACCAAATTTTGTTCTTCTAGGTTGAAGCGTTCGTCTACAGTAGCGGTTTATATATTTAGGTTTCCCTCTGTTCTCTCCTATATAGACAGATGATTTTGGAACTCTAAATCCAACATGTTTTGTAGTAGCTCTTTGAAACTTGACAAAAGAAAGGAGTTCTCAGTTTTGTCTCTATGGTTTGTTTCCTCTTCAAGTAGCCCTGGGCACAGACTGTGGAAAAGCACTTTCATTGAGAGGGGTTGCCAAGATTCTAAGAAATTACGAGTTTCCGAAATACCAGCAAATATTTTTTCACCCAATCTTGATGATACTTGGTGGTAATGATCAGTACACAAATCCCACTTGGCTCACCAAATTTTGTTCTTCTAGGTTGAAGCGTTCGTCTACAGTAGCAGTTTTTATATTTAGGTTTCCCTCTGTTCTCTCCTGTATAGATAGATGAATTTGGAACTCTAAATCCAACATGGTTTGTAGTAGCTCTTTGAAAATTGACAAAATAAAGGAGTTCTCAGTTTTGTCTCTATGGATTGTTTTATCTTCAAGTAGCCCTAGGCACACACTGTGGAAAAGCAGTTTCATTGAGAGGGGTTGCCAAGCTTCTAAGAAATAACGAGTTTCCGAAATACCAGCAAATATTTTTTCACCCAATCTTGATGATACTTGGTGGTAATGATCAGTACACAAATCCCACTTGGCTCACCAAATTTTGTTCTTCTAGGTTGAAGCGTTCGTCTACAGTAGCGGTTTTTATATTTAGGTTTCCCTCTGTTCTCTCCTATATAGATAGATGAATTTGGAACTCTAAATCCAACATGTTTTGTAGTAGCTCTTTGAAACTTGACAAAATAAAGGAGTTCTCAGTTTTGTCTTTATGGTTTGTTTCCTCTTCAAGTAGCCCTAGGCACAGACTGTGGAAAGCACTTTCATTGAGATGGGTTGCCAAGCTTCTAAGAAATAACGAGTTTCCGAAATACCAGCAAATATTTTTTCACCCAATCTTGATGATTCTTGGTGGTAATGATCAGGACACAAATCCCAGTTGGCTCACCAAAGTTTGTTTTTCTAGGTTGAAGCGTTCGTCTACAATAGCAGTTTTTATATTTAGGTTTCTCTCTGTTCTCTCCTATATAGATAGATAAATTTGGAACACTAAATCCAACATGGTTTGTAGTAGCTCTTTAGAACTTGACAAAATAAAGGTTTTCTCAATTTTGTCTCTATGGTTTGTTTCCTCTTCAAGTAGCCCTAGGCACACACTGTGGAAAAGCACTTTCATTGAGAGTGGTTGCCATGCTTCTAAGAAATAACGAGTTTCCGAATACCAGCAAATATTTTTTCAC
Source organism: Callospermophilus lateralis (assembly GCF_048772815.1). Taxonomy (NCBI): domain Eukaryota; kingdom Metazoa; phylum Chordata; class Mammalia; order Rodentia; family Sciuridae; genus Callospermophilus; species Callospermophilus lateralis. The sequence goes on from NW_027515545.1 coordinate 56,651, forward strand.
CCAATCTTGATGATACTTGGTGGTAATGATCAGTACACAAATCCCACTTGGCTCACCAAATTCTGTTCTTCTAGGTTGAAGCGTTCATCTACAGTAGCAGTTTTTATATTTAGGTTTCCCTCTGTTCTCTCCTATATAGATAGATGAATTTGGAACTCTAAATCCAACATGGTTTGTAGTAGCTCTTTGAAAATTGACAAAATAAAGGAGTTCTCAGTTTTGTCTCTATGGATTGTTTTATCTTCAAGTAGCCCTAGGCACACACTGTGGAAAAGCAGTTTCATTGAGAGGGGTTGCCAAGCTTCTAAGAAATAACGAGTTTCCGAAATACCAGCAAATATTTTTTCACCCAATCTTGATGATACTTGGTGGTAATGATCAGTACACAAATCCCACTTGGCTCACCAAATTTTGTTCTTCTAGGTTGAAGCGTTCGTCTACAGTAGCGGTTTTTATATTTAGGTTTCCCTCTGTTCTCTCCTATATAGATAGATGAATTTGGAACTCTAAATCCAACATGTTTTGTAGTAGCTCTTTGAAACTTGACAAAATAAAGGAGTTCTCAGTTTTGTCTTTATGGTTTGTTTCCTCTTCAAGTAGCCCTAGGCACAGACTGTGGAAAGCACTTTCATTGAGATGGGTTGCCAAGCTTCTAAGAAATAACGAGTTTCCGAAATACCAGCAAATATTTTTTCACCCAATCTTGATGATTCTTGGTGGTAATGATCAGGACACAAATCCCAGTTGGCTCACCAAAGTTTGTTTTTCTAGGTTGAAGCGTTCGTCTACAATAGCAGTTTTTATATTTATGTTTCTCTCTGTTCTCTCCTATATAGATAGATAAATTTGGAACACTAAATCCAACATGGTTTGTAGTAGCTCTTTAGAACTTGACAAAATAAAGGTTTTCTCAATTTTGTCTCTATGGTTTGTTTCCTCTTCAAGTAGCCCTAGGCACACACTGTGGAAAAGCACTTTCATTGAGAGTGGTTGCCATGCTTCTAAGAAATAACGAGTTTCCGAATACCAGCAAATATTTTTTCACCCAATCTTGATGATACTTGGTGGTAATGATCAGTACACAAATCCCACTTGGCTCACCAAATTCTGTTCTTCTAGGTTGAAGCGTTCATCTACAGTAGCAGTTTTTATATTTAGGTTTCCCTCTGTTCTCTCCTATATAGATAGATGAATTTGGAACTCTAAATCCAACATGGTTTGTAGTAGCTCTTTGAAACTTGACAAAATAAAGGAGTTCTCAGTTTTGTCTCTATGGTTTGTTTCCTCTTCAAGTAGCTCTAGGCACAGACTGTGGAAAAGCACTTTCATTGAGAGGGGTTGCCAAGCTTCTAAGAAATTACGAGTTTCCGAAATACCAGCAAATATTTTTTCACCCAATCTTGAAGATACATGGTGGTAATGATCAGTACACAAATCCCACTTGGCTCACCAAATTTTGTTCTTCTAGGTTGAAGCGTTCGTCTACAGTAGCAGTTTTTATATTTAGGTTTCCCTCTGTTCTCTCCTATATAGATAGATGAATTTGGAACTCTAAATCCAACATGGTTTTTAGTAGCTCTTTGAAAATTGACAAAATAAAGGAGTTCTCAGTTTTGTCTCTACGGATTGTTTCCTCTTCAAGTAGCCCTAGGCACAAACAGTGGAAAAGCAGTTTCATTGAGAGGGGTTGCCAAGCTTCTAAGAAATAACGAGTTTCCGAAATACCAGCAAATATATTTTCACCCAATCTTGATGATACTTGGTGGTAATGATCAGTACACAAATCCCACTTGGCTCACCAAATTCTGTTCTTCTAGGTTGAAGCGTTCGTCTACAGTAGCGGTTTTTATATTTAGGTATCCCTCTGTTCTCTCCTATATACATAGATGAATTTGGAACTCTAAATCCAACATGGATTGAAGTAGCTCTTTGAAAGTTGACAAAATAAAGGAGTTCTCAGTTTTGTCTCTATGGTTTGTTTCCTCTTCAAGTAGCCCTAGGCACAGACTGTGGAAAAGCACTTTCATTGAGAGGGGTTGCCAAGCTTCTAAGAAATTACGAGTTTCCGAAATACCAGCAAATATTTTTTCACCCAATCTTGATGATACTTGGTGGTAATGATCAGTACACAAATCCCACTTTGCTCACCAAATTTTGTTCTTCTAGGTTGAAGCATTCGTCTACAGTAGCAGTTTTTATATATAGGTTTCATTCTGTTCTCTCCTATTTAGATAGATGAATTTGGAACTCTAAATCCAACATGGTTTTTAGTAGCTCTTTGAAACTTGACAAAATAAAGGAGTTCTCAGTTTTGTCTCTATGGTTTGTTTCCTCTTCAAGTAGCCCTAGGCACAGACTGTGGAAAAGCACTTTCATTGAGAGGGGTTGCCAAGCTTCTAAGAAATAACGAGTTTCCGAAATACCAGCAAATATTTTTTCCGCCAATCTTGATGGTACCTGTTGCTGATGATCAGTACAAAAATCCACTTTACTCACCAAATTCTGTTCTTCTAGGTTGAAGCGTTCGTCTACAGTAGCAGTTTTTATATTTAGGTTTCCCTCTGTTCTCTCCTATATAGATAGATTAATTTGGAACTCTAAATCCAACATGGTTTGTAGTAGCTCTTTGAAACTTGACAAAATAAAGGAGTTCTCAGTTTTGTCTCTATGGTTTGTTTCCTCTTCAAGTAGCCCTAGGCACAGACTGTGGAAAAGCACTTTCATTGAGAGGGGTTGCCAAGCTTCTAAGAAATTACGAGTTTCCGAAATACCAGCAAATATTTTTTCAGCCAATCTTGATGATACGTGTTGCTGATGATCAGTACACAAATCCCACTTGGCTCACCAAATTCTGTTCTTCTAGGTTGAAGCGTTCATCTACAGTAGCAGTTTTTATATTTAGGTTTCCCTCTGTTGTCTCCTATATAGATAGATGAATTTGGAACTCTAAATCCAACATGGTTTGTAGTAGCTCTTTGAAACTTGACAAAATAAAGGAGTTCTCAGTTTTGTCTCTATGGTTTGTTTCCTCTTGAAGTAGCCCTAGGCACAGACTGTGGAAAAGCACTTTCATTGAGAGGGGTTGCCAAGCTTCTAAGAAATTACGAGTTTCCGAAATACCAGCAAATATTTTTTCACCCAATCTTGAAGATACATGGTGGTAATGATCAGTACACAAATCCCACTTGGCTCACCAAATTCTGTTCTTCTAGGTTGAAGCGTTCGTCTACAGTAGCAGTTTTTATATTTAGGTTTCCCTCTGTTCTCTCCTGTATAGATAGATGAATTTGGAACTCTAAATCCAACATGGTTTTTAGTAGCTCTTTGAAAATTGACAAAATAAAGGAGTTCTCAGTTTTGTCTCTACGGATTGTTTCCTCTTCAAGTAGCCCTAGGCACAAACAGTGGAAAAGCAGTTTCATTGAGAGGGGTTGCCAAGCTTCTAAGAAATAACGAGTTTCCGAAATACCAGCAAATATTTTTCTACCAATCTTGATGATACCTGTTGCTGATGATCAGTACACAAATCCCACTTGGCTCACCAAATTCTGTTCTTCTAGGTTGAAGCGTTCGTCTACAGTAGCAGTTTTTATATTTAGGTTTCCCTCTGTTCTCTCCTATATAGATAGATGAATTTGGAACTCTAAATCCAACATGGATTGTCGTAGCTCTTTGAAACTTGACAAAATAAAGGAGTTCTCAGATTTGTCTCTATGGTTTGTTTCCTCTTCAAGTAGCCCTAGGCACAGACTGTGGAAAAGCACTTTCATTGAGAGGGGTTGCCAAGCTTCTAAGAAATTACGAGTTTCCGAAATACCAGCAAATATTTTTTCACCCAATCTTGATGATACTTGGTGGTAATGATCAGTACACAAATCCCACTTTGCTCACCAAATTTTGTTCTTCTAGGTTGAAGCATTCGTCTACAGTAGCAGTTTTTAAATATAGGTTTCTTTCTGTTCTCTCCTATTTAGATAGATGAATTTGGAACTCTAAATCCAACATGGTTTTTAGTAGCTCTTTGAATCTTGACAAAATAAAGGAGTTCTCAGTTGTGTCTCTATGGTTTGTTTCCTCTTCAAGTAGCCCTAGGCACAGACTGTGGAAAAGCACTTTCATTGAGAGGGGTGCCAAGCTTCTAAGAAATAACGAGTTTCCGAAATACCAGCAAATATTTTTTCCGCCAATCTTGATGATACCTGTTGCTGATGATCAGTACAAAAATCCCATTTACTCACCAAATTCTGTTCTTCTAGGTTGAAGCGTTCGTCTACAGTAGCAGTTTTTATATTTAGGTTTCCCTCTGTTCTCTCCTATATAGATAGATGAATTTGGAACTCTAAATCCAACATGGTTTGTAGTAGCTCTTTGAAACTTGACAAAATAAAGGAGTTCTCAGTTTTGTCTCTATGGTTTGTTTCCTCTTCAAGTAGCCCTAGGCACAGACTGTGGAAAAGCACTTTCATTGAGAGGGGTTGCCAAGCTTCTAAGAAATTACGAGTTTCCGAAATACCAGCAAATATTTTTTCAGCCAATCTTGATGATACGTGTTGCTGATGATCAGTACACAAATCCCACTTGGCTCACCAAATTCTGTTCTTCTAGGTTGAAGCGTTCGTCTACAGTAGCAGTTTTTATATTTAGGTTTCTCTCTGTCCTCTCCTATATAGATAGATGAATTTGGAACACTAAATCCAACATGGATTGTAGTAGCTCTTTGAAACTTGACAAAATAAAGGAGTTCTCAGTTTTGTCTCTATGGATTGTTTCCTCTTCAAGTAGACCTAGGCACAGACTGTGGAAAAGCCCTTTCATTGAGAGGGGTTGCCAAGCTTCTAAGAAATAACGAGTTTCTGAAATACCAGCAAATATTTCTTCACCCAATCTTGATGATACTTGGTGGTAATGATCAGTACACAGATCCCACTTGGCTCACCAAATTTTGTTCTTCTAGGTTGAAGCGTTCGTCTACAGTAGCAGTTTTTATATTTAGGTTTCCCTCTGTTCTCTCCTATATAGATAGATGAATTTGGAACTCTAAATCCAACATGGATTGTAGTAGCACTTTGAAACTTTACAAAATAAAGGAGTTCTCAGTTTTGTCTCTATGGTTTGTTTCCTCTTCAAGTAGCCCTAGGCACAGACTGTGGAAGCACATTCATTGAGATGGGTTGCCAAGCTTCTAAGAAATAACGAGTTTCCGAAATATCAGCAAATATTTTTTCACCCAATCTTGATGATACTTGGTGGGAATGATCAGTACACAGATCCCACTTGGCTCACCAAATTTTGTTCTTCTAGGTTGAAGCGTTCGCCCACAGTAGCAGTTTTTATTTTAGGTTTCACTCTGTTCTCTCATATATAGATAGATGAATTTGGAACTCTAAATCCAACATGATTTGTAGTAGCTCTTTGAAACTTGACAAAATAAAGAGTTCTGAGTTTTGTTTCTATGGTTTGTTTCCTCTTCATGTAGCCCTAGGCACAGACTGTGGAAAACCACTTTCATTGAGAGGGGTTGCCAAGCTTCTAAGAAATAACGAGTTTCCGAAATATCAGCAAATATTTTTTCCCCCAATCTTGATGATACTTGGTGGTAATGATCAGTACACAGTACCCACTTGGCTCACCAAATTTTGTTCTTCTAGGCTGAAGCGTTCGTCTACAGTAGCCGTTTTTATATTTAGGTTTCACTCTGTTCTCTCATATATAGATAGATGAATTTGGAACTCTATATCCAACATGGTTTGTAGTAGCTCTTTGAAACTTGACAAAATAATGGAGTTCTGAGTTTTGTCTCTATGGTTTGTTTCCTCTTCAAGTAGCCCTAGGCGCAGACTGTGGAAAAGCACTTTCATTGAGAGGGGTTGCCAATCTTCTAAGAAATAACGAGTTACTGAAGTACCAGCAAATATTTTTTCACCCAATCTTGATGATACTTGTTGCTAATGATCAGTACACAAATCCCACTTGGCTCACCAAATTTTGTTCTTCTAGGTTGAAGCGTTCGTCTACAGTAGCAGTTTTTATGTTTAGGTTTCCCTCTGTTCTCTCATATATAGATAGATGAATTTGGAACTCTAAATCCAACATGGTTTGTAGTAGCTCTTTGAAACTTGACTAAATAAAGGAGTTCTGAGATTTGTCTCTATGGTTTGTTTCCTCTTCAAGTAGCCCTAGGCACAGACTGTGGAAAACCACTTTCATTGAGAGGTGTTGCCAATCTTCTAAGAAATAACGAGTTTCCGAAATACCAGCAAATATTTTTTCACCCAATCTTGATGATACTTGGTGGGAATGATCAGTACACAGATCCCACTTGGTACCCCAAATTTTGTTCTTCTAGGTTGAAGCGTTCGTCTACAGTAGCAGTTTTTGTATTAAGGTTTCACTCTGTTCTCTCATATATAGATAGATGAATTTATAACTCTAAATCCAACATGGTTTGTAGTAGCTCTTTGAAACTTGACAAAATAAAGAGTTCTGAGTTTTGTTTCTATGGTTTGTTTCCTCTTCAAGTAGCCCTAGGCACAGACTGTGGAAAACCACTTTCATTGAGAGGGGTTGCCAAGCTTCTAAGAAATAACGAGTTTCCGAAATATCAGCAAATATTTTTCACCCAATCTTGATGATACTTGGTGGTAATGATCAGTACACAGTACCCACTTGGCTCACCAAATTTTATTCTTCTAGGTTGAAACGTTCGTCTACAGTAGCCGTTTTAATATTTAGGTTTCACTCTGTTCTCTCTTATATAGATAGATGAATTTGGAACTCTAAATCCAACATGGTTTGTAGTAGCTCTTTGAAACTTGACAAAATAAAGGAGTTCTGAGTTTTGTCTCTATGGTTGTTTCCTCTTCAAGTAGCCCTAGGCGCAGACTGTGGAAAAGCACTTTCATTGAGAGGGGTTTCCAAGCTTCTATAAAATAACGAGATTCCGAAGTACCAGCAAATATTTTTTCACCCAATCTTGATGATACTTGTTGCTAATGATCAGTACACAGATCCCACTTGGCTCACCAAATTTTGTTCTTCTAGGTTGAAGCGTTCGTCTAGAGTAGCAGTTTTTATATTTAGGTTTCCCTCTGTTCTCTCATATATAGATAGATGAATTTGGAACTCTAAATCCAACATGGTTTGTAGTAGCTCTTTCAAACTTGACAAAATAAAAGAATTCTGAGATTTGTCTCTATGGTTTGTTTCCTCTTCAAGTAGCCCTAGGCACAGACTGTGGAAAACCACTTTCATTGAGAGGTGTTGCCAAGCTTCTAAGAAATAACGAGTTTCCGAAATACCAGCAAATATTTTTTCACCCAATCTTGATGATACTTGGTGGTAATGATCAGTACACAGATCCCACTTGGCTCACCAAATTTTGTTCTTCTTGGTTGAAGCGTTCGTCTACAGTAGTCGTTTTAATATTTAGGTTTCACTCTGTTCTCTCATATATAGATAGATTAATTTGGAACTCTAAATCCAACATGGTTTGTAGTAGCTCTTTGAAACTTGACAAAATAAAGGAGTTCTGAAGTTTTGTCTATATGGTATGTTTCCTCTTCAAGTAGCCCTAGGCGCAGACTCTGGAAAAGCACTTTCATTGAGAGGGGTTGCCAAGCTTCTAAGAAATAACGAGTTACCAAAGTACCAGCAAATATTTTTTCACCCAATCTTGATGATACTTTTTGCTAATGATCAGTACACAAATCCCACTTGGCTCACCAAATTGTGTTCTTCTAGGTTGAAGCGTTCGCCTACAGTAGAAGTTTTTATATTTAGGTTTCCCTCTGTTCTCTCCTATATAGATATATGAATTTGGAACTCTAATTCCAAAATGGTTTGTAGTAGCTCTTTGAAACTTGACAAAATAAAGGAGTTCTCAGTTTTGTCTCTATGGTTTGTTTCCTCTTCAAGTAGCCCTATGCACAGACTGTGGAAAAGCACTTTCATTGAGAGAGTTTGCCAAGCTTCTAAGAAATTACAAGTTTCCGAAATACCAGCAAATATTTTTTCACCCAATCTTGATGATACTTGGTGGTAATGATCAGTACACAAATCCCACTTGGCTCACCAAATTTTGTTCTTCTAGGTTGAAGCGTTCGTCTACAGTAGCAGTTTTTATATTTAGGTTTCTCTCTGTCCTCTCCTATATAGATAGATGAATTTGGAACTCTAAATCCAACATGGATTGTAGTAGCTCTTTGAAAATTGACAAAATAAAGGAGTTCTCAGTTTTGTCACTATGGATTGTTTCCTCTTCAAGTAGACCTAGGCACAGACTGTGGAAAAGCCCTTTCATTGAGAGGGGTTGCCAAGCTTCTAAGAAATAACGAGTTTCCGAAATACCAGCAAATATTTCTTCACCCAATCTTGATGATACTTGGTGGTAATGATCAGTACACAGATCCCACTTGGCTCACCAAATTTTGTTCTTCTAGGTTGAAGCGTTCGTTTACAGTAGCAGTTTTTATATTTAGGTTTCCCTCTGTTCTCTCCTATATAGATAGATGAATTTGGAACTCTAAATCCAACATGGATTGTAGTAGCACTTGAAACTTGACAAAATAAAGGAGTTCTCACTTTTTTCTCTATGGTTTGTTTCCTCTTCAAGTAGCCCTAGGCACAGACTGTGGAAGGACTTTCATTGAGATGGGTTGCCAAGCTTCTAAGAAATAACGAGTTTCCAAAATACCAGCAAATATTTTTTCACCCAATCTTGAGGATACTTGGTGGTAATGATCAGTACACAAATCCTACTTGGCTCACCAAATTTTGTTCTTCTAGGTTGAAGCGTTCGTCTTCAGTAGCAGTTTTTATATTTAGGTTTCTCTCTGTTCTCTCCTATATAGATAGATGAATTTGGAACTTTAAATCCAACATGGATTTTAGTAGCTCTTTGAAACTTGACAAAATAAAGGAGTTCTCAGTTTTGTCTCTATGGTTTGTTTCCTCTTCAAGTATCCCTAGGCACAGACTGTGGAAAAGCACTTTCATTGAGAGGGGTTGCCAAGCTTCTAAGAAATAACGAGTTTCCGAAATATCAGCAAATATTTTTTCACCCAATCTTGATGATACTTGGTGGGAATGATCAGTACACAGATCCCACTTGGCTCACCAAATTTTGTTCTTCTAGGTTGAAGCGTTCGACCACAGTAGCAGTTTTTATTTTAGGTTTCACTCTATTCTCTCATATATAGATAGATGAATTTGGAACTCTAAATCCAACATGATTTGTAGTAGCTCTTTGAAACTTGACAAAATAAAGAGTTCTGAGTTTTGTTTCTATGGTTTGTTTCCTCTTCATGTAGCCCTAGGCACAGACTGTGGAAAACCACTTTCATTGAGAGGGGTTGCCAAGCTTCTAAGAAATAACGAGTTTCCGAAATATCAGCAAATATTTTTTCCCCCAATCTTGATGATACTTTTTGGTAATGATCAGTACACAGTACCCACTTGGCTCACCAAATTTTGTTCTTCTAGGCTGAAGCGTTCGTCTACAGTAGCCGTTTTTATATTTAGGTTTCACTCTGTTCTCTCATATATAGATAGATTAATTTGGAACTCTAAATCCAACATGGTTTGTAGTAGCTCTTTGAAACTTGACAAAATAATGGAGTTCTGAGTTTTGTCTCTATGGTTTGTTTCCTCTTCAAGTAGCCCTAGGCGCAGACTGTGGAAAAGCACTTTCATTGAGAGGGGTTGCCAAGCTTCTAAGAAATAACGAGTTACCGAAGTACCAGCAAATATTTTTTCACCCAATCTTGATGATACTTGTTGCTAATGATCAGTACACAAATCCCACTTGGCTCACCAAATTTTGTTCTTCTAGGTTGAAGCGTTCGTCTACAGTAGCAGTTTTTATGTTTAGGTTTCCCTCTGTTTTCTCCTCTATAGATAGATGAATTTGGAACTCTAAATCCAACATGGTTTGTAGTAGCTCTTTGAAACTTGACAAAATAAAGGAGTTCTCAGTTTTGTCTCTATGGATTGTTTCCTCTTCAATTAGCACTAGGCACCCACTGTGGAAAAGCACTTTCATTGAGAGGGGTTGCCAAGCTTCTAAGAAATTACAAGTTTCCGAAATACCAGCAAATATTTTTTCACCCAATCTTGATGATACTTGGTGGTAATGATCAGTACAAAAATCCCAATTGGCTCAGCAAATTTTGTTCTTCTAGGTTGAAGCGTTCGTCTACAGTAGCAGTTTTTATATTTAGGTTTCTCTCTGTTCTCTCCTATATAGATAGATGAATTTGGAACTCTAAATCCAACAGGTATTGTAGTAGCTCTTTGAAACTTGACAAAATAAAGGAGTTCTGAGTTTTGTCTCTATGGTTTGTTTCCTCTTCAAGAGGCCTAGGCACAGACTGTTTAAAAGAACTTTAATTGAGAAGTGTTGCCAAGCTTCTAAGAAATAACGAGTTTTCGAAATACCAGCAAATATTTTTTCACCCAATCTTGATGATACATGTTGCTAATGATCAGTACACAGATCCCACTTGGCTCACCAAATTTTGTTCTTCTAGGTTGAAGCGTTCGTCTACAGTAGCAGTTTTTATATTTAGGTTTCCCTCTGTTCTCTCATATATAGATAGATGAATTTGGAACTCTAAATCCAACATGGTTTGTAGTAGCTCTTTGAAACTTGACAAAATAAAGAGTTCTGAGTTTTGTTTCTATGGTTTGTTTCCTCTTCAAGTAGCCCTAGGCACAGACTGTGGAAAAGCACTTTCATTGAGAGGGGTTGCCAAGCTTCTAAGAAATAACGAGTTTCCGAAATGTCAGCAAATATTTTTCACCCAATCTTGATGATACTTGGTGGTAATGATCAGTACACAGTACCCACTTGGCTCACCAAATTTTATTCTTCTAGGTTGAAACGTTCGTCTACAGTAGCCGTTTTAATATTTAGGTTTCACTCTGTTCTCTCATATATAGATAGATGAATTTGGAACTCTAAATCCAACATGGTTTGTAGTAGCTCTTTGAAACTTGACAAAATAAAGGAGTTCTGAGTTTTGTCTCTATGGTTGTTTCCTCTTCAAGTAGCCCTAGGCGCAGACTGTGGAAAAGCACTTTCATTGAGAGGGGTTTCCAAGCTTCTATAAAATAACGAGATTCCGAAGTACCAGCAAATATTTTTTCACCCAATCTTGATGATACTTGTTGCTAATGATCAGTACACAGATCCCACTTGGCTCACCAAATTTTGTTCTTCTAGGTTGAAGCGTTCGTCTAGAGTAGCAGTTTTTATATTTAGGTTTCCCTCTGTTCTCTCATATATAGATAGATGAATTTGGAACTCTAAATCCAACATGGTTTGTAGTAGCTCTTTGAAACTTGACAAAATAAAAGAGTTCTGAGATTTGTCTCTATGGTTTGTTTCCTCTTCAAGTAGCCCTAGGCACAGACTGTGGAAAACCACTTTCATTGAGAGGTGTTGCCAAGCTTCTAAGAAATAACGAGTTTCCGAAATACCAGCAAATATTTTTTGACCCAATCTTGATGATACTTGGTGGGAATGATCAGTACACAGATCCCACTTGGCTCACCAAATTTTGTTCTTCTTGGTTGAAGCGTTCGTCTACAGTAGTCGTTTTAATATTTAGGTTTCACTCTGTTCTCTCATATATAGATAGATTAATTTGGAACTCTAAATCCAACATGGTTTGTAGTAGCTCTTTGAAACTTGACAAAATAAAGGAGTTCTGAAGTTTTGTCTATATGGTATGTTTCCTCTTCAAGTAGCCCTAGGCGCAGACTCTGGAAAAGCACTTACATTGAGAGGGGTTGCCAAGCTTCTAAGAAATAACGAGTTACCAAAGTACCAGCAAATATTTTTTCACCCAATCTTGATGATACTGGTTGCTAATGATCAGTACACAAATCCCACTTGGCTCACCAAATTGTATTCTTCTAGGTTGAAGCGTTCGCCTACAGTAGAAGTTTTTATATTTAGGTTTCCCTCTGTTCTCTCCTATATAGATATATGAATTTGGAACTCTAATTCCAAAATGGTTTGTAGTAGCTCTTTGAAACTTGACAAAATAAAGGAGTTCTCAGTTTTGTCTCTATGGTTTGTTTCCTCTTCAAGTAGCCCTAGGCACAGACTGTGGAAAAGCACTTTCATTGAGAGAGTTTGCCAAGCTTCTAAGAAATTACAAGTTTCCGAAATACCAGCAAATATTTTTTCACCCAATCTTGATGATACTAGGTGGTAATGATCAGTACACAGATCCCACTTGGCTCACCAAATTTTGTTCTTCTAGGTTGAAGCGTTCGTCTACAGTAGCAGTTTTTATATTTAGGTTTCTCTCTGTTCTCTCCTATATAGATAGATGATTTTTGAACTCTAAATCCAACATGGATTGTAGTAGCTCTTTGAAACTTGACAAAATAAAGGAGTTCTCAGTTTTGTCTCTATGGTTTGTTTCCTCTTCAAGTAGCCCTAGGCACAGACTGTGGAAAAGCACTTTCATGAGAGGGGTTGCCAAGCTTCTAAGAAATAACGAGTTTCCGAAATACCAGCAAATATTTTTTCACCCAATCTTGATGATACTTGGTGGGAATGATCAGTACACAGATCCCACTTGGTACACCAAATTTTGTTCTTCTAGGTTGAAGCGTTCGTCTACAGTAGCAGTTTTTGTATTTAGGTTTCACTCTGTTCTCTCATATATAGATAGATGAATTTGGAACTCTAAATCCAACATGGTTTGTAGTAGCTCTTTGAAACTTGACAAAATAAAGAGTTCTGATTTTTGTTTCTATGGTTTGTTTTCTCTTCAAGTAGCCCTAGGCACAGACTGTGGAAAACCACTTTCATTGAGAGGGGTTGCCAAGCTTCTAAGAAATAACGAGTTTCCGAAATATCAGCAAATATTTTTCACCCAATCTTGATGATACTTGGTGGTAATGATCAGTACACAGTACCCACTTGGCTCACCAAATTTTATTCTTCTAGGTTGAAGCGTTCGTATACAGTAGCCGTTTTTATATTTAGGTTTTTCTCTGTTCTCTCATATATAGATAGATGAATTTGGAACTCTAAATCCAACATGGTTTGTAGTAGCTCTTTGAAACTTGACAAAATAAAGGAGTTCTGAGTTTTGTCTCTATGGTTGTTTCCTCTTCAAGTAGCCCTAGGCGCAGACTGTGGAAAAGGACTTTCCTTGAGAGGGGTTTCCAAGCTTCTAAGATATAACGAGATTCCGAAGTACCAGCAAATATTTTTTCACCCAATCTTGATGATACTTGTTGCTAATGATCAGTACACATATCCCACTTGGCTCACCAAATTTTGTTCTTCTAGGTTGAAGCGTTCGTCTACAGTAGCAGTTTTTATATTTAGGTTTCCCTCTGTTCTCTCATATATAGATAGATGAATTTGGAACTCTAAATCCAACATGGTTTGTAGTAGCTCTTTGAAACTTGACAAAATAAAGGAGTTCTGAGTTTTTTCTCTATGGTTTGTTTCCTCTTCAAGAGGCCTAGGCACAGACTGTGGAAAAGCACTTTCATTGAGAGGGGTTGATAAGCTTCTAAGAAATAACGAGTTTCCGAAATACCAGGAAATATTTTTTCAATCAATCTTGATGATACTTGTTGCTAATGATCAGTACACAGAACCCACTTGGCTCACCAAATTTTGTTCTTCTAGGTTGAAGCGTTCGTCTACAGTAGCAGTTTTTAAATTTAGGTTTCACTCTGTTCTCTCATATATAGATAGATGAATTTGGAACTCTAAATCTAACATGGTTTGTAGTAGCTCTTTGAAACTTGACAAAATAAAGGAGTTCTGAGTTTTGTCTCTATGGTTTGTTTCCTCTTCAAGTAGCCCTAGGCACAGACTGTGGAAAACCACTTTCATTGAGAGGTGATGCCAAGCTTCTAAGAAATAACTAGTTTCCGAAATACCAGCAAATATTTTTTCACCCAATCTTGATGATACTTGGTGGTAATGATCAGTACACAGATCCCACTTGGCTCACCAAATTTTGTTCTTCTAGGTTGAACCGTTCGTCTACAGTAGTCGTTTTTATATTTAGGTTTCACTCTGTTCTCTCATATATAGATAGATGAATTTGGAACTCTAAATCCAACATGGTTTGTACTAGCTCTTTGAAACTTGACAAAATAAAGGAGTTCTGAGTTTTGTCTCTATGGTTTGTTTCCTCTTCAAGTGGCCCTAGGCACAGACTGTGGAAAAGCACTTTCATTGAGAGGGGTTGCCAAGCTTCTAAGAAATAACGAGTTTCCGAAGTACGAGCAAATATTTTTCCACCCAATCTTGATGATACTGGTTGCTAATGATCAGTACACAAATCCCACTTGGCTCACCAAATTGTGTTCTTCTAGGTTGAAGCGTTCGCCTACAGTAGAAGTTTTTATATTTAGGTTTCCCTCTGTTCTCCCCTATATAGATAGATGAATTTGGAACTCTAAATCCAACATGGATTGTAGTAGCTCTTTGAAACGTGACAAAATAAAGGAGTTCTGAGTTTTGTCTCTATGGTTTGTTTCCTCTTCAAGTAGCCCTAGGCACAGACTGTGGAAAAGCACTTTCATTGAGTGCGGTTGCCAAGCTTCTAAGAAATAACGAGTTTCCGAAATACCAGAAAATATTTTTTCACCCAATCTTGATGATACTTGGTGGTAATGATCAGTACACAGATCCCACTTGGCTCACCAAATTTGTTCTTCTAGGTTGAAGCGTTCTTCTACAGTAGCAGTTTTTATATTTAGGTTTCACTCTGTTCTCTCATATATAGATAGATGAATTTGGAACTCTAAATCCAACATGGTTTGTAGTAGCTCTTTGAAACTTGAAAAAATAAAGGAGTTCTCAGTTTTGTCTCTATGGTTTGTTTCCTCTTCAAGTCGCCCTAGGCACAGACTGTGGAAAAGCACTTTCATTGAGAGGGGTTGCCAAGCTTCTAAAAAATAACGAGTTTCCGAAATACCAGCAAATATTTTTTCACCCAATCTTGATGATACTTGGTGGTAATGATCAGTACACAGATCCCACTTGGCTCACCAAATTTTGTTCTTCTAGGTTGAAGCGTTCGTCTACAGTAGCAGTTTTTATATTTAGGTTTCACTCTGTTCTCTCATATATAGATAGATGAATTTGGAACTCTAAATCCAACATGGTTTGTAGTAGCTCTTTGAAACTTGACAAAATAAAAGAGTTCTGAGTTTTGTCTCTATGGTTTGTTTCCTCTTCAAGTAGCCCTAGGCACAGACTGTTGAAAACTACTTTCATTGAGAGGTGTTGCCAAGCTTCTAAGAAATAACGAGTTTCCGATATACCAGCAAATATTTTTTCAACCAATCTTGATGATACTTGTTGCTAATGATCAGTACACAGATCCCACTTGGCTCACCAAATTTTGTTCTTCTAGGTTGAAGCGTTCGTCTACAGTAGCCGTTTTTATATTTAGGTTTCACTGTTCTCTCATATATAGATAGATGAATTTGGAACTCTAAATCCAACATGCATTGTAGTAGCTCTTTGAAACTTGACAAAATAAAGAATTTCTAAGTTTTGTCTCTATGGATTCTTTCCTCTTCAATTAGCCCTAGGCACACACTGTGGAAATGCACTTTCATTGAGAGGGGTTGCCAAGCTTCTAAGAAATAACGAGTTTCCGAAATACCAGCAAATATTTTTTCACCCAATCTTGATGATACTTGTTGCTAATGATCAGTACACAAATCCCACTTGGCTCACCAAATTTTGTTCTTCTAGGTAGAAGCGTTCGTCTACAATAGCAGTTTTTATATTTAGGTTTCCCTCTGTTCTCTCCTATATAAATAGATGAATTTGGAACTCTAAATCCAACATGGTTTATAGTAGCTCTTTGAAACTTGACAAAAATAGGAGTTCTCAGTTTTGTCTCTATGGTTTGTTTCCTCTTTAAGTAGCCCTGGGCACAGACTGTTTAAATGTACTTTCATTGAGATGGGTTGAGAAGCTTCTAAGAAATAACGAGTTTCCGAAATACCAGCAAATATTTTTTCACCGAAACTTGATGATACTTGGTGGTAATGATCAGTACACAAATCCCACTTGGCTCACCAAATTTTGTTCTTCTAGTTTGAAGCTTTCATCTACAGTAGCAGTTTTTATATTTAGTTTCCCTCTGTTCTCTCCTATATAGATAGATGAATTTGGAACTCTAAATCCAACATGGTTTGTAGTAGCTCTTTGAAACTTGATAAAATAAAAATTCTCAGTTTTGTCTCTATGGTTTGTTTCCTCTTCAAGTAGTCCTAGGCACAGACTGTGGAAAGCACTTTCACTGAAATGGGTTGCCAAGCTTCTAAGAAATAACGAGTTTCCGAAATGCCAGCAAATATTTTTTCACCCAATCTTGATGATACTTGGTGGTAAGGATCAGTACACAAATCCCACTTGGCTCACCAAATTTTGTTCTTCTAGGTTGAACCGTTCGTCTACAGTAGTCGTTTTTATATTTAGGTTTCCCTCTGTTCTCTAATATATAGATAGATGAATTTGGAACTCTAAATCCAACATGGTTTGTACTAGCTCTTTGAAACTTGACAAAATAAAGGAGTTCTGAGTTTTGTCTCTATGGTTTGTTTCCTCTTCAAGTAGCCCTAGGCACAGACTGTGGAAAAGCACTTTCATTGAGAGGGGTTGCCAAGCTTCTAAGAAATAACGAGTTTCCGAAGTACGAGCAAATATTTTTCCACCCAATCTTGATGATACTGGTTGCTAATGATCAGTACACAAATCCCACTTGGCTCACCAAATTGTGTTCTTCTAGGTTGAAGCGTTCGCCTACAGTAGAAGTTTTTATATTTAGGTTTCCCTCTGTTCTCTCCTATATAGATAGAAGAATTTGGAACTCTAAATCCAACATGGATTGTAGTAGCTCTTTGAAACGTGACAAAATAAAGGAGTTCTGAGTTTTGTCTCTATGGTTTGTTTCCTCTTCAAGTAGCCCTAGGCACAGACTGTGGAAAGGACTTTCATTGAGAGCGGTTGCCAAGCTTCTAAGAAATAACGAGTTTCCGAAATACCAGAAAATATTTTTTCACCCAATCTTGATGATACTTGGTGGTAATGATCAGTACACAGATCCCACTTGGCTCACCAAATTTGTTCTTCTAGGTTGAAGCGTTCTTCTACAGTAGCAGTTTTTATATTTAGGTTTCACTCTGTTCTCTCATATATAGATAGATGAATTTGGAACTCTAAATCCAACATGGTTTGTAGTAGCTCTTTGAAACTTGAAAAAATAAAGGAGTTCTCAGTTTTGTCTCTATGGTTTGTTTCCTCTTCAAGTCGCCCTAGGCACAGACTGTGGAAAAGCACTTTCATTGAGAGGGGTTGCCAAGCTTCTAAAAAATAACGAGTTTCCGAAATACCAGCAAATAATTTTTCACCCAATTTTGATCATACTTGGTGGTAATGATCAGTACACAGATCCCACTTGGCTCACCAAATTTTGTTCTTCTAGGTTGAAGCGTTCGTCTACAGTAGCAGTTTTTATATTTAGGTTTCACTCTGTTCTCTCATATATAGATAGATGAATTTGGAACTCTAAATCCAACATGGTTTGTAGTAGCTCTTTGAAACTTGACAAAATAAAAGACTTCTGAGTTTTTGTCTCTATGGTTTGTTTCCTCTTCAAGTAGCCCTAGGCACAGACTGTTGAAAACTACTTTCATTGAGAGGTGTTGCCAAGCTTCTAAGAAATAACGAGTTTCCGATATACCAGCAAATAATTTTTTCAACCAATCTTGATGATACTTGTTGCTAATGATCAGTACACAGATCCAATTGGCTCACCAAATTTTGTTCTTCTAGGTTGAAGCGTTCGTCTACAGTAGCCGTTTTTATATTTAGGTTTCACTGTTCTCTCATATATAGATAGATGAATTTGGAACTCTAAATCCAACATGGTTTGTAGTAGCTCTTTGAAATTTGACAAAATAAAGAATTTCTAAGTTTTGTCTCTATGGATTCTTTCCTCTTCAATTAGCCCTAGGCACACACTGTGGAAAAGCACTTTCATTGAGAGGGGTTGCCAAGCTTCTAAGAAATAACGAGTTTCCGAGATACCAGCAAATATTTTTTCACCCAATCTTGATGATACTTGTTGCTAATGATCAGTACACAGATCCCACTTGGCTCACCAAATTTGTTCTTCTAGGTTGAAGCGTTCTTCTACAGTAGCAGTTTTTATATTTAGGTTTCCCTCTGTTCTCTCATATATAGATAGATTAAATTATATCTCTAAATCCAACATGGTTTGTAGTAGCTCTTTGAAACTTGACAAAATGAAGGAGTTCTCAGTTTTGTCTCTATGGTTTGTTTCCTCTTCAAGTAGCCCTAGGCAAAGACTGTGGAAATGTACTTTCATTGAGATGGGTTGAGAAGCTTCTAAGAAATAACGAGTTTCCGAAATACCAGCAAATATTTTTTCACCCAAACTTGATGATACTTGGTGGTAATGATCAGTACACAAATCCCACTTGGCTCACCAAATTTTGTTCTTCTAGTTTGAGTCTTTCGTCTACAGTAGCAGTTTTTATATTTAGGTTTCCCTCTGTTCTATCCTATATAGATAGATGAATTTGGAACTCTAAATCCAACATGGTTTGTAGTAGCTCTTTGAAACTTGATAAAATAAAAAAGTTCTCAGTTTTGTCTCTATGGTTTGTTTCCTCTTCAAGTAGTGCTAGGCACAGACTGTGGAAAGCACTTTCATTGAGATGGGTTGCCAAGCTTCTAAGAAATAACGAGTTTCCGAAATACCAGCAAATATTTTTTCACCCAATCTTGATGATACTTTGTGGTAATGATCAGTACACAAATCCCACTTGGATCACCAGATTTTGTTCTTCTAGTTTGAGGCTTTCGTCTACAGTAGCAGTTTTTATATATTAGTTTCCCTCTGTTCTCTCCTATATAGATAGATGAATTTGGAACTCTAAATCCAACATGGTTTGTAGTAGCTCTTTGAAACTTGATAAAATAAAAAAGTTCTCAGTTTTGTCTCTATGGTTTGTTTCCTCTTCAAGTAGTCCTAGGCACAGGCTGTGGAAAGCACTTTCACGGAGATGGGTTGACAAGCTTCTAAGAAAAAACGAGTTTCCGAAATACCAGCAAATATTTTTTCACCCAATCTTGATGATACTTGGTGGTAATGATCAGTACACAAATCCAACTTGGCTCACCTAATTTTGTTCTTCTAGGTTGATGCGTAGGTCTACAGTAGCAGTTTTTATAGTTAGGTTTCCCTCTGTTCTCTCATATATAGATAGATGAATTTGGAACTCTAAATCCAACATGGTTTGTAGTAGCTCCTTGAAAGTTGAAAAAATAAAGGAGTTCTCAGTTTTGTCTCTATGGTTTGTTTCCTCTTCAAGTAGCCTTAGGCAGACTGTGGAAAAGCACTTTCATTGAGAGGGGTTGCCAAGCTTCTAAGAAATTACGAGTTTCCGAAATACCAGCAAATATTTTTTCACCCAATCTTGATGATACTTGGTGGTAATGATCAGTACAAAAATCCCACTTGGCTCACCAAATTTTGTACTTCT